>NC_137197.1:30907229-30946805 GCF_960531495.2 Zeus faber | reverse complement strand
GAGTAGAAGTTTAGTATTTTATTTTTGTGCCATAAGTGGTTTAATCTGTGCTGGTGCGGTGTGCACTGGTGCACGTAGGTGCTAAACTGAACTGGTATGGCCTGTCAATCAGGTGGATTGGATCACTCTCTGACATGGATTGCGAGGGGGTACCGACCAGCAGTGATACGGTGGTAGACGTTCTTAAAGGAGTGGGAGGGCAAGTAGAGTGCAAAGATTTAAGTCACAGTGCTAGGATGAACAAGGCGGTGGTAGTGTTTCTAAAAAAGTCATCGCGAGAAGCATCTGGGTTAAAGGTGTGATGGTGCAGGCCTTTCCTTTGGTCCCACCAGCGACACAAGTAATGATCTCTAATGTGCCTCCATTCATTCGGAACGAGGCTTGAGCGAAAGAATTATCCCGATTTGGAAAATTTGCAAGTGGATTCAGCACGGAGAGCGTGCGCTGTTTCGTTTTTGGCAATTTTGGACATAAAAGACGTCCAGGCGGACGGAGAATGAGGTCCAGTCGCTCCAGGATCAGAGCATCCCTATAAATAGTGGCAAAGGACCTACTTGGGACTCTCAAATGTGGTAGTGGCGGAAGAGGGTGCAGTGGCGGAGGGGTGCATGGTGGCGAGGGGGCATGCGGTGGCGGAGGGGTGCGCGGGGGCGAAGGGGCATGCGGTGGCGGAGGGGTGCGCGGGGGCAAAGGGGCATGTGGTGGCGGAGGGGTGCGCGGGGGCAAAGGGGCATGCGGTGGCGGAGGGGTGCATGGTGGCGAGGGGGCATGCGGTGGCAGAGGGGTGCATGGTGGCGAGGGGGCATGCGGTGGCGGAGGGGTGCGCGGGGGCGAAGGGGCATGCGGTGGCGGAGGGGTGCGCGGGGGCGAAGGGGCATGCGGTGGCGGAGGGGTGCGTGGTGGCGAAGGGGCATGCGATGGCACAGCAGTGGAGGTGGGCGCGGTGGAGGAGGGGGGCGTGGTGGCAGGTAGGGATGAGGCCATACAGACAGGTGCAGATGGGACAGGTGTAACAGATAGACCAGATGAGCAGGTTGGTGGCGATGTAAGCAGTGTTGAAAAAGTAAACCTCGAGGGGTGAACTGATAAAAATAAAACAAGAGGTGAGGATGAAACTCAGGTAGTGATTAATTCAGAGGCAGAGGATGAATGGGAGGAAGCTGTGGGGAAGAGGAGGAGGAAGGGTAGAGGTGAGAATAGTGGTAAGAGCAAGGGACAGGTAGAGGAAACAAGCCACAGGACACAGAGGGGAGGGAGGGGAATCAGAGGAGGAAATGGACCTTTCCCTATCAGAGTGTTCCGGGGTATCAGAAGAAATACAAGCTCGTCAAGAGAATGCTGAGGCCTATTCTGTAGAGGAGTTGGGTGATTTTCTTGCTGAAACAAAAAATTAGACAAATATTGATGTAACCGATTTCTTTCCTGATACACATATTTTTTTAAGATCAGTGAGACATGCAGCAGGGACACAAAAGCCCACGGGGGTTTCACCTCGGCGTGAATATAGATTGGGTAAATGGGCCATGGTTGTGCACAAAAGTCTCATGATTCTTAATGGGTGTGTTTACTAAAAAGTTTTTGTTGTGTTGGCATCTGGATTCTGTTCTATCTTCGTCTCTCCTTTTGCTTTTAACTATGCATATCTTAAGAATAGGCACACTTAATATTAATGGCGGCAGAGACCAGGGGAAGAAAGCTGTGCTCGTACAACTCATAAAACAAAAAAACATAAATGTCTTGATTTTACAGGAAACTCATAGTGATGTGGAGAATGAGGTGGATTGGGGAATATGGTGGAAGGGAGCCCATGTGTTGAGCCATCGCACAGTATTTAGTGCAGGGGCATCTATTTTGTTTTCACTGGGGTCGGATGTAAATATTGTGTCAAAAAATGTGTGTGAAGGTGTATTGTGAGCTGTTAGGGCTAAGATTAAGGGCAGGACTTCATCTTTATAAACATCTATGCACCAAATACAGGAAGCGAAAGGGCTTTATTATTTGGGAAGCTTGGACAAGAGATTTCCCTGGTCGGTCAAGATGAGATCTTGATCGGAGGAGGGGATTGGAACTGCCCTATTAATCCACTTTTAGACAGAAAGTGAGAAGAACCCCACACAGCAGCTGCAGGGATACTGAGAGATGTGGTCAACACTGCCAATTTATTTGATACATGGAGGATTAAAATCCAAACATAAAACAATACACATGTTCTAAAGTCTAATGAGATACAGTAAGTGCAGTGCAGTTAGATCTTTTTTATATAAAGGGATTCCACCGCAATAGAACTAAATCCACAATTTCACCTGCTAGTTTCTGTAATCACCACATTACAGTTTACCACCTGTCTGTTAGGTCATCACCACCAAGATCTGCGTATTGGAAGTTCAATGTAAAGCTACTGCAAGATTTCCCGTTTTGCTTGAGTTTTGAGGAGTTCTGGGTCAGGTGGAGGGATAGAAGGAGTGATTTTGAATCACTGAGTTGGTGGTTGGAATGCGAAGGGTCACATTAGGAATTTTGTCCAGCAATACACTGCTTTTTTTTTGCTTCTTCTTGGAGCAGTTGGAGGATAGCGTAAAGGAACTTGAAAATGAAATGATAGGTACCAATAACTTGGGAACAAATCAAAACATCTCTGTGCTCCGAAGAGATTTGGGAACATACCTACAGGAGAGAGCAAAGGGGGCACTGGTAAGGTCCAGGTTTTCTATGCTGAGGGAGATGGATGCGATCCAAGCTTTTTCTTTTTTGGGCTGGAGAAAACGGGGTGTGAAACCAAACAAATGCGCTGTTTGAGATTGCCTAATGGGTCTTTAACATGTGTGGTGAATGAGATGAGGGAGGAAACAACTACATTTTATGAGAATTTGTTTTCTGCTGATTTGTGTGACTCCGTATGTACTGACACTTTTCTTAAGGATCTGCCAAAACTCTCTCATGTGGAAAAGACTGATTTGGACTCTCCCATTACCTTAAATGAGCTGAGCAAAGCAGTTTTCCAGATGCCTTCAGGAAAGGCCCCATGGGTGGATGGACTGCTGGTGGACTTTTTAAAAACATTTTGGGAAACCGTTGGTAAAGACTGGTTCGACATTTTATCTGAATGCATAGATTCACGAGAACTGCCACTCAGCTGTTGGCATGCGATGCTAACTATTTTACCTAAACAGGGTGATTTGAGCTTGCTTAAAAATTGGAGACCTGTTGCTCTATTATGAGTTGACAATTATGTGCTGACTTCAAGATTTTCTAAAAGCCTAGCAAATAGGTTTAAGAGCCATCTGGGGTTAATCATTGAAAAGGAGCAAATGTATTGTATACCATGTCGCTCAATAATAATTCAAACAATAATTTGATAATTTGCATCTACTGCGTGATATGATGGATCTTGCTGATTTTACTGAAGTACATTTTGGAAAAATTGTGCTGGATCGGGAAAAATCTTTTGACGGAGTGGGCCACAGGTACCTTTTAAAAACCTTATCTGCATTTGGCTGTGGGGAACATTTTATTGCTGGGGTCAGGTTGCTATACACTGGAGCCTCATGTCTAGTCAAGGTGGGTGGGGGACTAAGGCATCAGACAAGGATGTCTTCTTTTGGGACGGCTCTATACTCTCGCTATTGAGCCTCTTCTGGCAAGCTGCAGGGAGTAAATCCAGAAAGGTTATAATTTGGTACCCCAGTTTAAATTTCTGCATATGCAGATGACCTGTTAGTAATGGTCAGGGATAAAAATGATCTACAGGAATAAGCAAACAGCCTCACAATTTATGAAAGAGCTGCCTCGGCCAAAGTGAACTGGGCTAAGAGCGAGGCTTTACTTTGTGGTTCATGGAGGAGGGAGAAACTGCCTCAGCTGCCAGGTGGTGCAAAAGTAGGGTAGAGAGGGGCTTAATCTTTAAGGACAGTATATAGGCTCTCAGGGTTGGGTCAGGAAGAACTGGGATGGACTACTACAAAAACTGGCATCCAGGATTTCTAAGTGGTAGTGGTTACTGTCCAAACTGACGTACAGAGGTCGGGTAATAATCATTAGCAATTTGGCGTTTTCAACAATCTGGCATCATTTGGCTGTTCTAAACCCACCTGGAAGGCTCATGCAGACTCTACAGAGGAAGCTGGTGGAGCTTTTTTGGTCTGGTCACCACTGGGTAAAATCAGCGTTACTTATATATCTGCCCTTACAGGAAGGAGAACAGAGACTGATGGATCTTGAGAGCAGGAGGACTGCTTTTAGACTTCAAACTGCTCAGAAACCGTTATGCAGTTCAGATTCCTGCTGGAGAGACCTCAGTAAGAGCACTACTAAAAAGAGCAGGTGGGTTGGGACTGGATTATCAGCTTTTTCTGACAGAGATAGAGGGTCAGAACCTTACAGGTCTTTCACCTTTTTATTCCTCCACGTTGAAAGCATGGAGGTTATTAAAGACACTAAGAGAAGAAGGTATGGGGCCTGGACCATGGTTGTAGGAGAGGCCAATTTTTTATAACCCACTTATTCGATTGCAATCTCTGAAATCTGCAGCAACAAGGAATCAGGTGAATTAGGTGAGAAACTTGGGCACTTGTGGCAGGGTGGAGCTGCTTGTTGCAAGACTACCCAGGAGTTCGCCCAACAGACGGCCATAACTTCTCTGAGGAGTTTGGAGGGATTCAAAAGAGAGGTCATAGGTGCTCTGTCTGAAGAGGTGGTAGTCTTTTTCAACCAACCGAGAGAGGAGAATCTACCACTTTTTCCATCTTTGTCCATGTCTTTTGTTACTGACGATTGGATTGAGGAAAGTAGGGAGCTGCTGACTCTTAGCACTCCGAGCCTGGGTAGCCTTGAGAACATTGTAGGGAAGGACTTTCATAGGGCAGCAGTAGTAGCAGTAGCAGTTTTAGGTGGAGAGTGCTGTACAAACCTCCACTCCAATAAAGAACTGGGTACTTACAGGGAGAATCCTACATGGGGCTCTGGCAACAAACACATTTTGGCAAAGAATAGATCCAAATATTGGAGTTAGGTGTCCATTCTGTGATCTAGCTGCAACTGTTGCACACACTTTTATTCAATGTGATCGTGTGTTTGAACTGCTTGAACTGCTCAGTGAACTGTGTTAGCGATTGGGAGAATCGTTTTCTGCCGGGCTTTATATTTTTGGGGCCTTTGTATGCTTGCAGTAAAAAAGCCAAATCTGTTTTGCTTAATTTCTTGTTTGGGTAGGCTCAATTATCAACCCGGCTAGCCAGGAGAACAACATTAAGGGGGTTGGGCCTACAGACCCATGGCTAATGTTTAGGAGTATGGTCTCTGTGCGCCTTAGGACAGAATATGCCACCCCCAGCTCATCAGTAATATTGAAGGCTTTAGGAAGGTTTGGCGTGTTTCTCAAAATGTTTTTTCAATCTTGGTGTTCATGTTAATTGTGTTTGATGTGTGTGTGTGTGTGTGTGTGTGTGTGTGTGTGTGTGTGTGTGTGTGTGTGTGTGTGTGTGTGTGTGCGTGTGTGTGTGTGTGTGTGTGTGCGTGTGTGTGTGTGTGTGTGTGTGTGCGTGGCAGTGAGGTGAGAACTAGGTTGTTTTTTTCATCCTATGTGATACATTTTGTTACGTTTTTAAGAGAAATGTTCCAATAAAGAACAACAAAAGTCAAAAATCTGTTCCTCTCTCGTTCTCTCTCTCTTTTGCTGTTCGTCTCGTTCTCTCTGTTGCCCGCTCTATTTTACTCCTTTGTCTTCCTCTCCTTCTCCCTCTCCTCTTTCACTAGCTCTCCTTTCTTCTACCTTCCTCTCGGTTGCTCTCCCTTTTCTTCTATCGTTCTCTCTCCTCTCTCTTTTCCTCTCGTTTGCTCTCCCTTTTCTTCTATCGTTCTCTCTCCTCTCTCTTGGCCTGCTGCTCTCCCTTTCTCTGCCTAGTCAACCACCCCATATCTCTTCACTATCTCACTCTCACTATTTCTTCTCCTCCCCTCTTTTTCTTTTCATCTCTTTTTTAAATCTCTGCTGCCACCCCACTCACACACACACACACACACACACACACACACATACACATACACACACACACACACACACACACACACACACACACACACACACACACACACGCACACACACACACACTTAACCTACAAACAGTGCCTTTATTAGGGGGATAATTAACGAGGGGGGGGGGGGGGGGTCCATACCCCCCACCCCCCTCTCACTCCCCCACATTCCCACCCCTTAACCCACTCAGCTTCTGGCTCCCTCCAAGATTCATAAATTCCCCCACTCGTTAATCGCCCGAAACCCTGAAAGAAAATCATTTACGACTGTCATCTCTTCCTTCTCAGCTAATTATCTTCCTATGCATGATTTATGCATTTGTGTTTTGCAGAGAGAGGAAGATGGCAAAGGGAGGGTGATGATTCCCTCCTTTGCTCTGCGACCCGCACCCAATGACTTGTACCGCTAATACGATTTCACTCGCGCGCACACACACACACACACACACACACACACACACTTGCATTTATACAAACCGTCCCCCAAGACGTAATGGCAAGGAATTTACTGCCACATATTAATTAAAGAGCTATGCTTTTTGTCTAATCACAGACTCCAATTCGACTGTTAGCCCCCCACAGCAGTTAAGTTGATTTGCAGGCATCTAATCGTGGAAAATGCGACGAAGCGTTGCCACCCCCCCGCCACCACCTTATTCCACAGGATGTTCCAATAAATCCCTCACCCCGGATGTGCGTGTGTCGATATATCATATAACTATAAACTTTATATGTATCTGCGAAAGCACCTCGCGGTTAAAGCGTCCAACGGTTAAAGCGCCTGGCGGTTAAAGCGCCTGGCGGTTAAAGCGCCTGGCGGTTCAACTTGTTTTGGTTGACACAAGGGCGAATCAAAATGCATCGTTAGCCCGCTTTGGTTTTGCTGAATAAAAAAAAAATTGCCGTTCTGTGGAGGAAAAAAAGCCTGTACTCACTGTTCTGTTTTCGTTTTTTATTTTTATTTTTTACAGGGAGCTCCTAAGAGGAGCTTCTCGCTTAAAGAATCCATTAAAACTGACATTTGACAACACACTTTGCCACGAAACGCCGCAAAAAGGCTGTCAATATCGTGTCGTTGTCTAATCCAGTTTGGGGTTTTAATTACTCTCAGAATCCTCCATTTAAGGACTGTGAAATTTTACATTAAAAGCGCAGCGTTAACAAAACCCAGCACAAGCTTCTGCAGGAATCAACCCTTTGGTGGCGCTATAGAGCGCTGTGGCCGCGTTCATCACTAGAGTGTTGTGAAAGCATGCCAGGTGTGCTGCGATTTTCTCGTTCTATTGATTTGTGAGTTCTGGGAGTTCTCACAATAATCATTTCATTTTGTCATAATTATTTATTTTGCTGGAATGCAAAGTGTAGCCTTCACCGTTCTTTTGCCATGTACTTTAATGTAGGCCTCGTCCAAACATATACGGATTTTTTTTTTAAATGTAGTATTTTCTCTGCGTTTTGGCCTCCCATCCATACCAAAAGGGCGTTCCAGGGTGGAGATTTTCTGTGTATCCGTGTGGAATGGTAAAACAGAGATTTTGCGCGACGGTAATATCATAACCCTGATTTACACGTAGTAATTGTTGTTTCACTTTGAGCATGTGCCAGAAATCTACAAACAACGCCGGACTACCGGTGTGCTTACACGTACTGTTAGGTTTAACGTAGGGTCACCACATTTTCAAGGCCCCAAAGCCGGGACCCAAGAAAATATATTAAAATTCAAAAATGGTCGGCGGTGCCATGATCTCAGCCCTGCTGACGGGTTTCTCTAAACAAAATTGAATGAAGTAATTTAATCAAACAAACAAACAAAAAAAAAAACACTGTGCGCAACTGGGAGCTTAAAACCACTTTCCCAATGTTCTTTTGTGGCGTTCGACATAGAGTTTTATTGCCCCCAGCTGGTCAAAAGGAATTTGATAGCAACTGTTTGTGAAGAAACCGCAGATGAAGGAAATGTACGTTTTTAAAAAACAATTCTGCTGTGTGTTTCTTTCTAAAGAAAATGAAAAGTATGCAGTAGATAGATGATCCACTCTGCGTTCCTCCAAACAGAACCAATATAAATTGTGTGGTTGTATTGTAGATTTATTTATTTTTGTTTACAGGAGACAAAAAATCCCCATGTGCTGGTGCAGTGTCGGAAACAAAAGTCGGAACAAACTTTAAAATTATGCCTTGCAGATCTAATATGAGTAAACATTCAGCCCCTGGATTGTTTATTTCTTGCCTCAAATTTGTTCAGAACCAGGGGCCTCAAGAGGGTGACAGAGCACCCTGGAACAGGATGGTTTTGAGGCATGGGATGCCTTAGAATGGCTAGAATGCATAATGTGAGTGGTAAAAATTTTTAAGACATTGGTCTCTGACATTTAGGGACCTCAGAAACCTCTATTTACTTCTTGAAAAGAAGCATAATAGGTGCCCTTTAAAAGATTTGTTTGCTATGAAAGAATTGTTCGTGGGTCTTGCATCACTAACTATCAGTAGGCCATAATACTATACATATATATATTCTGTGGGTTAGTGACGTTTTGAGTAGATACCAAGATAGTGGTGTGCCGTGCAATTATTTAATTGTAAAAAAGTGTGCCGTGGCAGAAAAAAGGTTGGGAAAACTGGTCTACAATGCCGGTTTCCAGTATGTGCATGATTGTGTTGATGTACATACATGTGAACGTATGTAGAAAACCCAGCTGCTAGACACACCTTCACAGCTGTGGACCATTATTCCTGGGCTTGTGGGACCGAATAGAAAACATCTCTCTGCTACTTCCATGAACTGTATTAATCAGTATTAGACGCACACACACACACACACACACACTCAAACTCACTTGCACATTCAAATGTAAACTTAGACGTGGAGTACATGGACATACAAACATACACTCCAACATATGGAAGTCATCTGTCTCAGTTATTAGGCGGCCGTGCGCTGGCACACGCAGACCTGTTTATGCCGGAGTGCCTTCTGTATTTTCGGTCGTGACTGCTGACCTCCAGCTTGTTGCCACACGTTTGTTTGAAAAGAATACTACTGACGCGGAAAATGGCGGACTGACAGGAATTTCAAATGCGACCATGGCCCCAACAAATGTCTTCATCTGTTAAGACAGCGATATTTCACCACCACACTGCCGACTGTCTTCAAAGTCCCCACCATGTACTGTCTACATAGTCTCATTAATGAACGCCGCATATTGATGCTTATGTAAACAAATAGACAAATGTCAAATAATGGACCCGATTTTATATCACATTCCATATTTTCATCGACAAATCAAATTGTATCATATGTTAAAAATGGATGGATGGTGGTTTCCCTCAGTCCCTCAGTTCCCGACAGAGTAGAAGGTACAGTACAGCGGAGGTAGAGTAGATATAGGGTAGAGGTGGTGTAGAGGTAGAGTAGAGGTTAGCTAGAGTAGAGTAGAAGTAGAGTAGCGGTAGAGAGAGAGAGGTAGATTAGAGGTAGAGTACAGGTTTTGGTAGAGTAGAGGTAGGGTGAGCTACAGGTAGATTAGAAATAGTTTACAGGTGGAGTAGGGTAGAGGTAGAATAGAGGTAGGGTAGAGGTAGGGTAGGGGTCATTTAAGAGATAAAGTAGGTAGAGTCACGGTAGTGTCGAGAAGAGGTAGGGTAGGGTAGATGTAGAGGTAGGGTAAGGTTGATGTACAGTGGAGGTAGCCTACCAAAGATGGATGGTAGGAGTGTAGCCTACCAAATACTGTTTTTTGCAATCGCGAAAGAAGACGCCTTGACTTTCTATGGTTTTTATAAACCAACCACTAAACCAGCACTACACCAATCTACGTACTGTCTTCTATGGAGATCCTTCAAACATTACTGACACGGCTTACTCTCACAGGTGAGTGGTTTTGCATTTTCCCAGTCCACTGTGTAGTTCTTGTGTAGTTTTTCTCCCGTTCAAGATTTTCCTTGCTCTGCCTGAGGCTTCATCGATCTGGTGAATAATCCAAGCTATGTTCTTTTTTTTCACCACTGATGCCAGAGGGTCTCGCAGCCCCACCTATACAGGTTCTAGAGCGATGGCTATAATAGCTGTGCCTCCCATTATCGATGTTGTCCCTTCTTTACTACTTTGACACAAAATCCACAGGACAAGAAAAACCTAATTAGGGCGCAGTTGTTGAGTCGACAGAAGAGGAGACCGTGTTACTAAGTTGTCAATACGCCCCTATGAAGGCTGCCTTACAAGGATGGGTTAGTTTTGGCAGTACTTTCAAGCAGACTTTTTGCTCCAGAGGTTAAATATGGCAATGATATCATATCGTCCCACTTGAGGTTTCATTTCCTCTGCAATCACTGCAGTGTGCGTGCGCACGCCGATTGCTGCAGTGTGGTCTGGAAAAGAGAAATCCAACAAATGGCTTATGCAGTAACATTCAGAATATAGAAATTCAAGGTTCAAGATTCAAGAGGTTTATTTAGTTAAGTTTAGTTTAATTTAGTCATCATTAATTTTTGCTCCGCAGATTAAAGCCCTGTTCCGCTTGCCGACGCACAGCTGGAAAGCTTGCATACGCACATACAAAAAACGGGGGCTATTAAAGGACGGATGTCATATGGAGCCGCTGGAAGCTCGCTACCATTACGCTATTTACAGCGAAACCCCATCGATCCCACTCAGAAAAGCGTTCTAAAATGGTGTGTGGAACAGGGAAAGTGTTTAGCTTGTTGTGAGAAATGGTAAATCTTAAGAAACAAAAGGAAAGGGGAAGAGGGGGATTATGTAAGCAATGCATATCAACCTTCCAGCCCGTATGCCGTTCTCCCAAATGGCCGCCAATACTACTCCGAAACTGTCATGTTAGACACACATAGACACACAAGTAGCAAGCTACTTGTGTGTCTATGTGGCCATCTCCAGTATTTTTCTATTCTTTGTTTTTGTATGGCAGTTCTCGGCTTTAAATTCCAATTCACCATTCCATTCCAAGTGCCATTCCATATGGTACTTGGCAAAAAGTGACATATAGTCGATCCCTTTGAGCGAGTCAAATATCTACTGTATATAGAAAATTCTTCCACCTTAAACATTTAGTTTGAAGAAAATTATTCCAAAGTTCCAACATTGGAAGCACTTGAAAATACAAATTACGATTTGTATTAATTATTTATATATATTTAAATGTTTGGGTTTTTTTTTTATAAATTTTTCTTCCAAATTAAAATGTATATCTCCGCAATGTCAAAAAGTCCTGCAAATTCATGTTGAGCCACAGCAGACAGCAGGTTATGTGTACCTTTGAAGCTATATTTGGAACTAGTTTATTTATTTTATTTATTTATTATACTTTGTTAATCCCTCTGGGGGAAATTAGGTCCCATCCTATCATCATATCTAGGAGCAGTGGGCAGCCGCATTTACAGCACCCGGGGAACAACTCCAGCTCTTTTGCCAGTACCTCGTTCAGGGGCACCGACAGGAGTCTTCTTATATGGAGTTAAAAGTGTCTTTAATCCAATACATCAAATGTCTCACAATGTGTTGTACTAAAATCAATCTTCAAGTTGCAAAGCCTTTATGGTGCTTATTGACAAATTAAACAATTCTATTCCATGTTTGTTCTTTTGTGTTTGATAGCCATTTCAAAATAGACTCCAGTAGTACAATCCTGCATAATACTTTTTCATTCCAATAATTCATTAACATGTGCAAATTTATTGTTGGGCCATTTTTGCACATTATTCCATAATTGACATACAGTCAGCTTCTTTAACTCAGACTTAATGATAACCATCAGTGATGAAAGAGAGATGTTGACAGAAAGGATCCCAAAAGAGGTTGAATACTAGAGCATTTGCTCCTGAAGCTGGTAGGTGTGCCTTGCTTAAAGACCCTTCGCCTCGGGAATGCGCAGCTGTCGTAGGCCACTGTGAGGGCTGTCGCCTTCGCTCCTCTGCCATATTTTCCACTGACAAATATCTGAGAAACAAGCACCTAATCTGTGACAAGACTATAATATAGAAGAGGACACTTGGCCACTGCCTTTTGAGTGATTCGTGGCCCAAACCTTCCCCCATTGGGTGTTACCTTGTTCCCTTGTTCCCTTGTTCTCTTCAATGAAGGAGAAAGCCTGGAACGAGTTAAGCTAATAACGGCCCCGCCCCGCCACACTCTCATTGGTCTGTCAAGTTGTTGATCGTACTGCCTGGAAACTTATATAACTTGTAAATGGTTTTGCTATGCAAGTGCATTCTTGTCTGACAGTATGTTTTGGAAACAAAGATGTTGTAGTCGGTTCAAAGACCAAACTTGAGGAATGGAACACGATGGGATAATGGGTTAGGGTTAGGGGTTAGGGGTTAGGGTTAGGGTTGTTGTAAATTTAAAACTGCCTCAGATTGCTGTATGTTAAAACGCTCCTGTATTTGTCTTTTTTTCACCTAATATTTAATAATAATATTAATAATTAAATTAATAATAATTGTAATACTGCTTCTAGAGGTCCACCGTCATCCCTGTCCCAAAGATCGCCCCTCCAGCCTGCCTGAATGACTACCGCCCCGTCGGCCCTCACCTCGGTGGTCATGAACTGCTTCAAGAGGCTGATTAAGGATTACATCTGCGCCTCACTCCCCCGCAGTTTGTGAACCGACCGAAGAGATGACGCGGTCTCCAAGGTACTGCACACCACGCTCACGCAGCTTGATGGCCGGAAGGGGGCCTATGTGAGATTGCTGTTCATCAACTATAGTTCAGCTTTCAATACCATAGTCCCCACCAGACTGGCTGTCAAGCTATGGGAGCTAGGACTGAGCACTCAGCTGTGCTCGAATCCTGGACTTCCTCTCAGCCCGGCCCCAGGTAGTTAGGGTGGGGAAGCACATGTCCAGCTCCCTCACCCTGAATACAGGATCCCCCCAGGGCTGTGTCCTCACCCCCCTACTGTACTCCCTGTACACACATGACTCGGTGGCCAGGTCCAGTTCCAACGCCATCATCAAGTTTGCTGATGACACCGCTGTGGTGGGCCTGATCAACAACGACGATGCGAAGCCTCACCTGTCACTCTGGTGCCAGGACAACAGCCTCCTCCTGAATGTCAACAAAACTAAGGAGCTGATTGTGGACTTTAGAGGGGATTACAACCGAGGACGCATGCACCGTTGGCGAATAATGGGGCTTCTGTTGACCGGGTGAGCAGCTTTAGGTACCTTGGACTACACATCACGGAGGATTTAACATGGACTACACACACAGACCCTCTGGTGAGAAAGGCGAGGCAGTGTCTTTACCACCTCAGGCAGCTCAGGAAATTCCGGGTCTCGGTGAGGATTCTCAAGTCCTTCTACTGTGGAGTGGTGGCATCCTGACAGGCAACATCACTGCCTGGTTTGGGAACTGTACTGCTCAGGACAGGCGGGCCCTGCAGAGGGTGGTGCGTTCAGCTGAACGTACCACTGGAACTACTCCCCCCTCCCTGCAGGGCTTATACACCAGGAGGTGTATTAGCAGAGCCCGCAGGATCATGAAGGATCCTCATCACCCCAACAACGGACTGTTCCAGCTGCTGCAGTCAGGCAAGCGCCTCCGCAGCCACACAGCGAGGAGAGAGACTGAGATTGAGTTTCTTCCCGCAAACCATAAGAACTATCAATGCTGAACTCTCACTGAGGCGTTCTCACTGAGTCAAACAATTAGGCCCCACTGCCTTACTGTACTATATGTAGCTTACTGTACTCCATATTGTATCACTCTTCTGGGTTACTGCATACTGCGCTGTATTGCTGTTCTGTTCGGTGTTACTGTATTGCTGTTTCATACTGTTATATACTGTACATCTCTACACACACCACCTCACTATATTCACATGCACTTCACTGCACATATATATACATGTATATACAAATAGCCTATCCCATATACATATCTCTATTCTCTTTACTTCTATTTTGTATCCCCACTCTGCATTACATTTTGAGTCTTGTTTATTTTATTTATATAATTCTATTCACTAACTGCATTACGTTTTAGGAATCAGTTAGTTTCAGTTAGTTAGCTAGGTAGAAATTAGGTTAAAGAAATTAACTATTTCGGTTTAGTAACTATTGTGCATAATCTCCTGGAGTGTTGCAAAGACATTTAACTGCATATATGTATGAACGTATGTTTATGTATGTGACAAATAAACCTCTTGAATCTCGAGTCTTAATATTTCTCATGGGGATGGATACAATGGCAACCACCAGCCTGTGAAAGGAAACTAGCTCTGGTAAGCCAGGGAAATCAGGGCCCTATTCCCCATCAAAACCCCTGACAGATAATGACCACGACTAGGTAGAGGTGGCGACCACCTCTACCTAGCCTCCCATACCAGTCACTGACAAATTTTACGCCGGCAACAAAGGTCGACATTTGCCCGCTGAGTGTATACCAGGACTGATAACATTGTCCAGGGCAGGAACTGCTGTCAATAGCAGCAATGGGGACGAGGATGATAACCCAGAGAGATAAGTTTGTCATTCCACACAGCCTGACAATAACATACGGAGAAGGGATGTGTGTCTGTGTCAGGTTGGGTGGGATTTTTTTTTCAAAAACAGACAGGCGGTAAAACTCCCACACACACACACACACACGCACGCACGCTAGCACCTTTTCCTTCTATCATTGTAACTGGCAAACCAACCACTGATATCTGAGGGACGCCAAGAATAGACTATTTTGAAAGACAAGGACGTGGCTTTGATTACAGGAAAAGCAACAACCGAGGGAGTTGCCCAATCATTTCATGTTGAAACGGAAGCAGGGGCTGTCGTTTAATGTCAATAAAATGTAAAAATGTTTTGTTTTACTTATTTTTAATTTATTTACTTATTTTACATGGTTTTGCCTCAATGGCCCCACACGGATGGAATTTCCAGAAGACTGCTAGATTGCTGAGCTGACAGGCACGGCGTCAGGAGTCTGAAAGTTTGGTGAGGTGACTTGATCTATCCATCTAACTTGATGGATGGTTAGATAGATGGATAAACAGACAGATGGATAGTGTGGCAGAGTCTTCACCAGACGCCACCCAAGCGGCGTGTTCGGGGCCATCCGGCACAGACGACGACGGGGTTGATAACATCAGTTTATTGTAGTTTTTATTGATGAGGCTGGAATGGGCGGAATTAGCCAGGAGCCGATGGAACACGTCATGACACAGGCTCCTATCTATTCCATTTTATTTCAATTTTATTTTTATTGTATTTTATTCTATATATTTTTATCTCATTCTATAAGTATTCCACTTACTGTATTACGTTTTAGGAGTCAGTTAGTCGGTCTATTAGAAAGGAATTTTCTACTTTTTATTTTATTTTATTTTTGTACTTTTTCCTAGGACTTCTTGTGTGCTATCACCGGGTGCGTTGCATTACATTTCACTGCATATATGTATGGAAGTATGTATATGTATGTGACAAATAAAAAATCTTGAATCTTGAATCTTGAATCTATCCTGACTGAGTGTGTGGACGGGGATTTAAACCTGACGCTGGTTAGCTCAACCAACGAGCATCAGGTGTGGCTACTTAAGCCACTCCATCCACCACAGATAGATAGACAGACAGACAGACAGACAGACAGATAGATAGACAGACAGATAGATAGACAGACAGACAGACAGATAGATAGACAGATAGATAGATAGATAGATAGATAGATCGATAAGACGGACGGACGGGTGGACAGATAGACAGATCACAGCAAAAAAAGGCACTTACAATATGAAATTGAAAAAAAATGAACCACTGATATACAATAAATCAGAAAACAAATCTATAAATATATATATACTGTAAATCGCAATATATATCAACAATAATCCTTACCTGCATTGTTTATATTTTTTAACAATATATATTTGAACGGCTTCAACCAAAATGCTCTCCTCAAAATTCTTCAGGACAATTTGGGAAATAACCTAATAACCTACCTTTTTTCTTTTTTTACAACAAAGACAGGCTATCAATCCCTGTTGGATATCTTCCCTTAGAGATCACAGAGGTGCGATGGCGGCCGTGTAGTTCGGCTCAGTCAACGTCATTTTTTGGTGTCCTTTTTACCACCGAAGGTGTTTGGGTTTGGGTGTGTGTCGTGACATGTCACTCCGACTCACTCGCTGGACTTGATGACGGACCAACGCTAGACGGCGGGCGCCGGACAAGAGCTCAAAGGAGAGAGGAGGTGGAGTGAAAACATGGAGGGAGAAAGACAGAGAGAAAGATTGGGAGGGTGCAAATATGGAGAAGCTGACAAGGAGTGAGAAAGTCAGAGATGTGCACACAGCAGATAGCCAGTGGGTTGGCAGTGGGATGGGGGATATAACAGAGAGAGAGAGAGAGAGAGAGAGAGAGAGAGAAAGACAAAGCGAGAGAGACAAAGAGAGACTTTTGACATTTAAGGTTCCTTTATTTTCAGTACGTCATGTCACAACAGCAGAAACTTGATTATGAAGGAACCAATAAACAACAAAAATAGAGACAAACCACAGGAAAGTCACAGAGAGAGAGAGAGAGAGAGAGAGAGAGAGAGAGAGAGCAGTCATCAGCGCAGGGTTTAAAGTGTTAATCCGTCAGATAATTCTGTAAAACAAAATCTCATATTTGATCAACATTTTCATATCCAAGGAATTTGTCATGGTGAGGATTGGTTAGTTTCTTTACAGACTACAGACAATTAACAAACAAGAGTCTGAAAAATAAATAATACCATGAATAAATAAAAATAGGCAATGTACAGAAATAGCCAAAAATAAAGAACAAAAAATACCCAAATATATAAAAATATACAGAATATACAAAGTGTGATTCTATGAAGAGGATCAATTATTGGTATGGATATATAGGGTATACATTATAACTATGTACTTTACCATGTACTTTCTACTAAATTGTGTCTCAGACTCGGCGTAACAGAAAAATAATTATTGTCATACATATTTCCTCATTTCCTTGAAGCCCCCTCAAGAACAATGGCTATTCGAAAGAATGAAATAACGTATTGATGTAACGTATTGACGGATTGCTTTAACGTCATCGATACAATCAATACATTTAACTTTGCCACATTGCCCTATCGGTATCAATTTCCAGCACCAAATGACTTTGAAAGAAACCTCCCACTTAATGGATGACACAAACATAATCACATCAAATCATCACCAAGCCCCAACTTGAAATGTTATCCATTCGGCGAATGGGTTTTTCAAACGCCGTAATCCCTCCTCTGTCCGTTCTCTCACTTTCCTCCTGAAGATACTGTAGAGGGCTCTCCGGTCCGGTATATCTGTTATCGGCAGATAAGATACGACGGCCGCCGCCAATAATGTTGAAAATTTTGGAGGTGGAATCTGTTCTGCTCCCTCAGAACGTTACGAGCATTGACTTGCTTTCCAAAAACAATTGTGATGCAAAAATGAAATAGAAAAAAAAAAAGGAAAAATCTCCACACCACATTAAATCCACAGTGGCAGATAAGCTCAGAACCCATTATAATATTTTTTGGGGCCACAGACTGTAGCTACACGGAAAACAATGTCAAGGGCATTGATGCACACAACAACAACAACAACAACAACAACAACAATAACAACAACAACAACAACAACAACAAAAACAACAACAACAACAACAGCAACAACAACAACAACAACAACAACAACAACAACAAAATGAACATCAACAGTCTTTTTTTTACTGTCAGCCCGCTGAGCTTACAACACAGAGTATTTGTATGCCATTGCATCGAGGACAGTTAGTCTGCAAGTGGAGTTCAGTTCTCAACCTGCAGTGCAACTCTTTATTAATTCTTAAATCGTGAAGAACTGCTGCAATAACTCTGTCCTGTGGATGACCTGTAGGATGACAAGAGCACAGTTTTTTGTTGTCCAGAACGGCCACCAATCCCCCTCTTTGGTGAACTATTTTACTATGTTTGGGTCTATAAACAACTAATCACTACTCCAAGAGCGGGAGAACCACCACAGGTGAGACAAATAAGCGTAGAAACAAATAACATTTGTACTTTAAAGGAAACGATCGATCGGCGTTTTTCAGCGCTGTTCAGCGTCTCTGTAAGTGAACAGTGTTTCCCCATGTAATCTAACAGGAATATTTAACTCCATGGTTTAACATTTTTCTACTATTTATAAATCAAATTCGGTTTTGAAAAAACCCAAAGGAAGAAAAATCTTGAAAAATCTTTTTTCAACTTATTTGGCTCCTCCTGGAGATTTTAGAAATGCGCGAGATAGCGGGTTTTGCTGCGGTGGGTCACATATGAGTGAGATTAAAATTTCGGGATGGACTAGAAGCACGCTGGGGCAGGACAAATCTACGGACGACACCATCGCCCTGGCAGTGCACACCACCGTCCCCCACCTGGACAAGCGCAACACATACATGAGGATGCTGTTTGTAGATTACAGCTCAGCATTCAACACAATTGGATCCTGGGTCTTAACCCTCCCTCTGTAACTGGATCCTGGACTTCCTGCGGTGTAGTCAGTCCCCTCTGTACGCCCTGTTCACACACTGGCCACGCGCAACACCATCCTGAAGTTTGCGGACGACCCCACCATCCTAGGTCTCATCTCCAACAACGATGAATCCGCCTACAGAGAGGAGGTCAGTGTCTTGGCAACAAGGATAGGATAACAACCTCTCTCTCAACGTCTGTAAGACTAAAGAGATGATCGTGGACTACAGGAAATGACAGCGGACGCCACATCGACGGAGCTGAAGTGGAGAGAGTCTCCTGCTTCATGTTCCTCGGTGTGTCCATCAGTGATGACCTCTCCTGGTCCAGGCAATCGGACGTGGCAATAAGAACTGCCCAAAAGCGCCTATTCTTCCTGAGGAGACCCAAGAGGTTTGGCATGTCTGTCAGGAATCTCCCCAGCTTCTACCGATGCACCATCTGATGAAGAATGGGGATTTAAGTAGCCAGAATTGTTTATAGAATTCCACTGGTAGAGAAGAGAGCTTTCCTGAGTTCTTCTAGAGTAAGTGGTAGGTCTATTTTGGTGGCCTGCTCTGTCGAAAGTTTGGAGAGGTCAGTATCATCAAGGAATGAATGAATTTTTGATATGTTAGATTCATTATCCGAGTGATATAGCTTATTATAAAAGTCTCTAAATATGTTATTGATGTCTTGTGGGGTGATATCATACCCTGTGGATCTTTGATGGCTGTAATAAGTGTTTTTTTTCTCTATCGTGTTTCAACTGATTGGCCAGAAATATACCTGATTTGTCATTGAATTCAAAATAACTTGCTGTTACTCGCTGCATGAGGAATTGTGTCTTTTGATGGATGATATCAAGTTGTTGGGAGTGCAAATCCTTTAGTTGTTGTTCGAGTTTATTTTGGCATTCTTGTCCTTTCTTTTTCTTGTGAGGGGAGAATGAATTAATACTACCTCTTAGAACTGCCTTAGCCGTTTCCCAGAGTAAGGATGGTGATATTTCTGGAGAGTCATTCAGTTCAATGAAGGAAGTCCATTCTCTGGAAAATAAATGGTTAAATTCTTTATCTGTCAGAAGTGAAGTGTTCAACCGCCACCTGCCAGGAGGGTTCTGGTTGGTTTTATTTATTTAGGTTGAAACGAATCGGCCCATGATCAGAGATTACAATAGGGTAGATTTCAGGATTAGTAATTTTGGACATTACAGAGTTACTTGTCAAGAAATAGAACATCAACAGTTCTATGTAGTATCAGTCAAAAGCAATCAATCGTCGCCTTAGTGAGTTGCTGGGAACCGATCGCCTGGTGGGGGAAGCCCACATGGGGGGGTGAGGTAATCATAAGGCTTAAAATTCCAAAAGTGAGTCCATCCCGCCATGAAAAAAAGAGGACATTAATTTGACTTTGCCACGTAGGTGCTTTTTTCTTCTATTTTAGCTTGAACTCAATTGCCAAATAAACGCAAATCTACCAGAGCGGGGCATTATCTGATCCCATCCGCTGTGTGCTTTTTACGTTTTAATTAATTTGTAGACTGCCATGTTCTCGTTAATTAAACAGCTGATAGTAAAATGCCGGTTCTGACATTGGGAAAATTTATATTTAGAAAAAATCAAAAACTATGCCGTTTTTAATTTCCGTCACTCAATCTTATTTTCAATTGTCTTTTACTTTGCCTCTGCAGATGCAAATAAGAAAAAGGCCAACATTTTTCCAAGATCACAGTAGGGTCAATTCAAGTGAAATTCCTTTCAATTTGCTCTCAGTGTTTATCGTTTCCATCTGCCTCGACCACGGTTGGATTCGTTCTTTCCGGACAAGATCAATCGCTCCCCGAGGTATAATTTTAAAGCACTTCAAATGGTAATTCCTGCATCCACTCAGGGCGAGACGCCCGTCCGTCTGCATTTTTTACTCCTTAGATTATTTATATATGGGAGGCGGCAAGGGAGGTAAGGATGGCACATCATCCTTTTTTTCTGTTTAATTTATTATGCACGGTTATTATTAATGAAGACTTTTTGTGGGTTCTTTGCATATCACCTTACCTCCTACGTACATAGGTTAACGTAAGAACCCCAACGTCAGCCGTCCCCCCTCCCTCCCCCTGTGGGAGGGTCAGGGGGTGAAGCTCCCGTTTCCCCTTCAAGGACGATTAGACAGTGATGGACAGCGGCTTGTGGTGGGGAGGATCACCATCACAACAGAGAAAATGAAAGATAACGCAATGTTTCCGTCACATGGAAGGAGAAGAAAGAAATATGCTGCCTAGGTCTGGATCTATTTCTCATGTTGTGTGGGAGGAGGTGGGGTCTCCAGGTCAGGGGACCCCGAAATGCCGATATGACAACCCCCCATTCCCCATCCCCTGCTCTGGCTGGCCATCAGCGACGGAGATCTTTACCTCAAAGACGAGGGAAAAAAAAGACCCGTGAGCCGCTGAAAGGAGAATCTGTCATCTCACTGCAATACACCCCCCACCCCCGCCCCATCCCCACGCTCTACAATCCACCCGCAACTCTGGGAATGACATAAATTCCCATATCACTGGCAGTAACAATTCCACTCTATTCACGTAAAGGGTCACCTTGGTTGATGCGAGAAATACTTGAGGGGGTCTACAAAGCAAGGATGAATGACAGAGAGAAAGAAAAAAAGAAAATACAGATGGAGAGTGAGAGAGAGAGAAACAGAAAAGGAGGGTGAGGAGGGAGGGGAGAAAAAAGGGTAGTTGTAATTTCATTGTATTTTTTCTCAGTGGGCATGCACCAAACCCCCAGCAATGTCAAACTTTGACTCGGGAAACGTTCAGGCTTCCTGTACCATTTACCGAAAATAATGATAGCGAGGGCCAAGAAAACAAAGATTGAAAGCCACCCCCCCCACACACACACACATACACATCACCTCCCCAAGTTTCAATGGGAAGAGGGAAGGAATCAACGTCTCTTATTTGTGATCCCATGTTCCTCGCCATCTGAAATGAACGACTTTTGATTTCACTTAGTAGCCTATCAAATAGCTGTGGAAACTAACGTTCCCGGAGCAGAAATGGAATTTGATCCGAGATTAGCGGATCAGGCACTAGACCTTGAAAAAGTCTAGTGCCTGTTATTTTTATTTATTTATTTTTTCAAATAAGAATCTTAAGCACCTATCAACAGCACCTCCAGGTCGGACCCTGTTCAAGATGATGATGATGATAAAGTGTTTCTACGGCCAAGGTTCAATAGCCTGCTGTAGTTAAATTGAACTGAGAGTGTATTATTTATTTACATCTATTTGAGGTTAAGTGTCCCGTTTAGAGTCAATAAGCATTAGGGAGGTAATGGATAGCTGACAGACTACTTCAAACTCACACGAGGTGAACTGGACTCCTCGGGGGCAGGGGGGGGTTGTTTGTAAAAGATCTCATCACTCCCAAAGTCCTCCCCCCTCCCACACACACACAGGTATCAAGAGCCGGGTGTCAATGGTCGCATTTCACCAGCTTTTCCCATCTTTTACCGCTTTGATTACTGGGAATTGTAGTCCATGTGGAACCAACTGTGAGAAAATATATTTAACTTACTGCATCAGTACAAAAGTATATACAAAAAAACATACCCACATTGGCTGGTTTACTGGTGAGATGCGAGTTTTTTTCTGTAAGCTCAGCAAGCGGCGACACGAACGACTATTTCGGTAAGTACGTTTTGCCGGCTGCCTTCACCCACCTACTTGGCACTTCTTTTCAGGATCTCTCTGGCTTCACCGCCAGTGAATAGCACAGTTATTTTTGGAAGGCAGAGGCCATAACACTCTTTGGCAATTTGTGTAATATTAGAGAAAATATACATCATTGTATTTTCCTTGTTTTGTAACCATAATTAAAAACCACCACAGGTAAATGGTAGACTTTTTCAACTGCTCAGTTCAAGTTGTCAACTCAAATGTGAGACTATACCAATGTATCTGAGACATCCAATGCTTATTATTGAGGAGAAGGGCAGTCTGTCAATTCTCAATGGGTGGGGTGGATCTGTAATGCTAAAGACCACCAGCGGAAGAAACTATGTCAGCAAAACCGGCCCAATCGCCACACTATTGAGTTCATGTCATCGTGCAAATGTACCAATTGCAAATGTACCAATCGGACTTGTCTGGAATGTTGTAATGCATTTATTTTGTCTCCTGCCAGATGACACGATGCCGGTAAGGTAAATGGATCGTAAATGGACTGCATTTGATATTGCGCTCTCTGTAGTGTAGGGGACACTAAATTGCTTTGCAATAATGCCTCATGTTCACCCATTCACGCACACATTCATTCATGCACCCATGGCAGAGGCGTCCTTGGAAGGCACCCATCGTTAGCAGTTAGGGGTTTTGTATCTTGCTCAAGGGCACAGCAAACCAGCAATCCTGCGATGACCAGACGACCTGCGACAAACATTTTCCCCCTTCCAAAAGTGTCCTTTGGAGACTCTGTGGACATGTCCACTGAGTCCACTATCAGGGCATTACTAGGTCGGGTTCCGAATGAATCGTCATCTCCTCCTAGTGATCTCGGCATTATTTCCAATGTATTTTAGGGGGGTTAGGCTCTAGTGGTTGTCGTACTCACTCCCTGGCCCATTTGGTACAACTGCCCCGAAGTGAGGGGAGTAATAGATGGTGGCCACTCGCTCATTTTATCTCTGTGGATGGTTGAGTGGGCTCGGGCGCTTTGTCTCACCAAACCGGCCTTGTCCTGTTTTCCCCTCTTCTTAACCCGGCAACAGGCAACCGTCCCTCGTGGCAAACGGCTGCACACGATTTATGGCGTGGCACCAACAGGAGTATATTTCAACCAACACAATTCCATAGATACATCATTAGTTTTGATATTACTCGAGTTGGTGCAAAAAGGCTAGGCATTACACTGATGTGATGTTATAAAGCGTGCAATATATATATATATATTTGCAACTTTTTAAAGCACAGCCTCAGGCTGTGGATCTACTGTTGATCTACTAACTCAAATACTTATTTACTGTATATACACAAAATAAAAATGTACTAGTCATATACTCACTCAGTATAAGTAAGTACTGTATAAGTAAGTAACTAAAATTCTTACTATATATAAATACTCTTTGTGCCTATTTATGGCTATGTCAGCATAAAAATTATGACTTTTAATAGAAAGCAAACTGACTCATTTAGGACTCATTTAGTCTTCACTTTTAGTGGTGTTCAGTTTTATCTCTTTGCACATTCACCTCCCAGCGCAGTATTCTTTTTTTTCTTTGTTTTTTAACACGACTGTATTTATTAAAGCAACCTACTACTAGCAATCTACACACATTACATAACATTCTTAAAACATATTGCAACTTATACAATTCATTGTGACACACCAAACTACCGATCAGCCGCAACATTAAAACCACCAATTTCTGCAGTTTCGGGCCCATTATCCTGCTGAAAGAGGCCACTGCCATCATGGAATTCAGTTGACATGAAGGGGTGTACTTGGTTTGCAACAATGTTTAGGTAGGTGGTATGTGTCAAAGTAATTTCCACATGAATGACAAAACTCAAGCAGAACATTGCCCGAAGCATCACACTACCTCTGCCAGTTTGCCTTCTTCCCATAGTGCATCTTAGTGCCATCTCTTCCCCGATACACACACACCCGGCCACCCACATGATGTTGAAGAAAACATGATTCATCAGACCAGGCCACCTTCTTCCATTGCTCCATGGTCAAGTTCTGACAGTCATGCCCATTGTAGGCGTTTTCAAGGCTGGACAGGGGTCAGCATCGGCACTCTGGCCGGTCCACGGTTACACAGCCCCATACACAGCAAGCTGTGATGCACTGTATGTTCTGACACCTTTCAATCATTGCCAACATTAACTTTTTCAGCAATTTGTGATACAGTAGCTCTTCTGTGGGATCGGACCAGACAGGCTAGACTCCCCACGCGCATGAATGGGCCTTGGGCACCCATAACCCTGTCGCCGGTTCACTCATGTCCTTTCTTGGACCACCTTTGGTAGGTACTAACCACTGCATCTTTGGAAAACCCCACAAGACCTGCCATTTTGGAGATACTCTGACTCAGTCGTCTAGCCACCACAATTTGGCCCTTGTTAAGGTTGCTCAGATCCTTACGCTTGTCCATTTTTCATGCATCCAACACATCAACTTCAAGAATTGACAGTTCACTTGCTGCCTAATACTGTATATCCCACCCCTTGACAGGTTCACCTGTCAGTAGTTTTAATGTTGTGGATATACCATAGTATCAATGGTGGGAGAAAAACGAATATATTAACATTTCTGCCTTATAAACATATATAAGTACGTGCTCTTTAATGTGCTCAAAGTATTAAAAATCAAATTATTTGATGCCCTGATAGATCAGAGACTATAATGCAGGTATTCCTCACATGAGTTCCGTTCCTAGGACCAGGTCATTAATCGAATTAGTCGATAAGCAAGGACCGCTTTTATTTCACAGTAACGGGGCATGGTAATTGCGAACGCTAGTGTAGTGAAAACTGACAAACTGCGGGAACCTGACTGTGACTGAGAACGGTAATGCGCAATGAGATGCTTGATGCTGAAACACGGCGCACGCAGCTCGCACACTGTGGTATTGTACGCAGCTCACAATACAGACTGGTCAGAGAGCTGGTCGTATGTCCGAACGGTCAATAAACACGTAGGTCGTTGAATGAGGAGTACCTGTACGGCATAAAGTGCTTATGTACCTTTGTTTCTGAGGATGGATGTTCATGCATGTCTCGCTTTGGCTGGAATTTAATATACAGTGTTGTAGAGTGTGAATGATAAAAGTCAAAAGTCTCCTCAACTGAATATACTTTAAGAACAATAATTATACCCTTAATTTGTATTGCACTTTTACTCAGACACAGTCTCATGCTGCTGGTACGAAATGTTTGCAATAGATACACTGTTGTGATGGTTGCAGCTTTCATTACACAGTAACTGGAGTTGGTTGGACTTGACTTGCCGAGACAGCTTGTCTCCAAAACACACCATAAACCAGATTGGTGGAAAGTTGGGCTTGGGGTTAGCAACCCCAACCCGTAAAAAACATCCATGCTACAGAAACGTTGATGAAAACCAAAAAAACCCAAAGCCTGGAAAGGAAGACTCTGCAGTTTCCCAAACTGAAGAGAAAATGACGATGTCCACGGAAAACGGTGCGTCTGAATCTTGTCTTACTACTGGTAGTAATTTACCTTTTACTACCAGCGTTTCCCTCTGGCAAAAATAGCATCTGTTTTTCTGCTCTTGTTTTGTTGAGTAACTTAAGAGTAATGCAATAACTAACATATTGTTTATTATTCTAAGGTCTAGTTTTGATATAGATCTAAGTGTTTAGGTGTGTTGTTTAAATATTCTCATATTTCTGTCATTATTATAATTGCTATTATTAAATTAAAAGTTACTTATTGAGAAAGAAGTGATTTTCTTAACATTTTCTTATCCAGACTCCTTAGTTCAAAATGGCATAGTTGTTAGTGCTGGGGGGGGGGCATGTTTAAATAAGCACACACCGCAAAGAAGCTCACTGGCACGTTAAAACAAGCGCAAGTACACAAGTAGTATAAAGGACACAAAAGGTACACTCCTCGCTACCAAGGAAGCTCAACTTCAGAGATGGACTCAACACTTTAGAGAACTGCTCAACAGACAGCCCCCTCAACTGGCAACAGAGACTCCACCAGCTTCAAACCTGCTCGCACCAAGATGGAACTTAGGAAGGCCATTAAGACCTTGAGAGGAGGTAAGGCAGAAGGCCAGTTGAGATACCAGCTGAAGCCCTCAAGGCAGACACCGAAACCTGTGCCAACATGCTTCACCACCTCACACAGGATATCTGGGAGGAAAATAAAGTACTATCAGATTGAAGAGATGGCATCATTGTAAAGGTTCCCAACAAGGGAATGCAAAAACTACAGAGGAATAATGCTCCTTTCAACTACAGGGAAGGAGCTCAACCGCATTCGACATGAGAGGCTCCAGAAAGCAGTTAATGAAAGACTGAGGGAAAACAAGGCTGGCTTCGGGAATGGTAGATCTTGTGGAGACCAAATTGCCACAATCAGGATTATCATCAAGCAATCCTTAGAATGGAACTCTCATCCCACCGAAGTTCATCAGCATCATCGAGAGGACCTACCAAGGGATGCAATGTCCAGTTCTCCCTGAAGAATGCCCAGCAGAGGCCTTTGAGGTGCTAACTGTCGTGCGGCAGGGATGTTTGTTCTCACCCTTCCTCTTACTCCTCTACATAGACTGGACCATGAACTAAGTAACGAACAACAGCAGAATCGGCGTACAATGGAGCCTGGCTGAACAGTTAGAGGACCTATATTTGGCTGATGATATACAGTACTTGCACACACTCACCAACAGATGCAGGACAAATCACAACAACTTGAAAGATCTACTGCTACACTTGGGCTCAAGATCAACACACCAAAAACAAAACTCATGAGAATCAATGGTAAGAGCAATGCACCAATCATCATAATTCATAATCAACTAGAGGAGGAAGGCAATTTTACATATCTTGGGAACATAATTACTGTGGACAGAGGAATTGAGGAAGAAAGCCAGAATAGGAAAAGCAAGGTCAGCGTTCAACATCCTAAATAACATCTGGTAAACAAAAAAAATAGCACTTAAAACCAAACAGATTTTTTTTAAATTTAAATGTCTAATCCATTTTGTTATATGGATCCGAAACATGGAGACTTACCACCAACATACTCAACAAACTACAGACATTCATCAAATTCTGCCTCCGGTGCCTCCTGGGAGCTACTGGCCAGACATCATCACCAATACCAACCTGTTGGAGCGCACCAAGCAAGAACCTTTAGAATGTAAAATTAGGAGGAGGAAGTGGAGCTGGATAGGCAGCGCTCAGAAGACACAATAAATCAATAACCGAACAGGCACTAACATGGAACCCACGGCAGGAGAAAAAGAGGAAGACCGAGAACCACCTGGAGAAGAAACACAGAGCAGGAGGTAAAGGCTGAGGGGCTGTCATGGCGGCAACTTGATTGTAAGGCATAAGATCGGCGAGGATGGTGGGCTTTTGTTGAAGGCCTATGTTCCTAAGGGAATACAAAGGCCTGAGTCAAGTGAGTCAGAGAAGCTTTGGAAATAAGTACAAATTCTTGACACATGTACAGTAACGAAGTAGCGTACTTGCACTCTCCATCACTGCATATTATTAACACAGCATTAGTAAATTGGGTATGTACTGGTGGTCCTATTTTATTTATATATTTTTTACTTACTTGAAAGTCTTTTATATATGTATTTATCTATGTATCTATGTATCTATCTATCTATCTATCTATCTATCTATCTATCTATCTATCTATCTATCTATCTATCTATCTATCTATCTATCTATCTATCTATCTATCTGTCTGTCTGTCTGTCTGTCTGTCTGTCTGTCTATCTATCTATCTATCTATCTATCTATCTATCTATCTATCTATCTATCTATCTATCTATCTATCTATCTATCTATCTATCTATCTATCTATCTATCCATTTATTTATTTATTCATTCACTTTAAGCACGCTCGGATCCAGATCCCACTCAATCGGTCAAGGGGCCCCAACAGCAAAGGGCCCCCCAGTGCTGTAGCCTGTACTTTGATTATGACTATGATATGATTATTTCATTTTGCTGGAGCCTTGACTCCGGTAGGCTGCGCTGTGCCCGCGCATCACCGCGCACCCCCCCCCCCCCCCCCCCTTCGCTCTCTCTCTGTCTCTCTCTCTCTCTGTCTCTCTGTCTCTCTCTCTCTCTGTCTCTCTCTCTCTGTCTCTCTCTCTCTCTCTCTCTCTCTGTCTCTCTCTCTCTGTCTGTCTCTCTGTCTCTCTCTTCGGCACATGCCTGCAGGAGGCAGCAGCAGCAGCAGCAGTCAGTGCCGCACGGACTCTGCAGAGCACGTTCTGCCGTCGTAGTGAAACGCGCTGGGGAGCTGCAACGCTGCCGCCGGCGCCGCCACCGCCGCCACCGCCGCCACCGCCGCCACCGCCGGACCTTTCTCTTCCCCCTCAACTTCCATGGATACTTCAAAGTAGGGCAGCGCTAAAGGAGCCCCCCCCACATCCCCGAAATACGGATTATTCATCGGAAGCGTGGAAAGGTCAGTTTGTCTTGCGAGGCGCATCGCGATCCATCCGCGCAGCCAGCCGTCCTCCGCGCAGCCAGCCGTCCTCCGCGCAGCCAGCCGTCCTCCGCGCAGCCAGCCGTCCTCCGCGCAGCCAGCCGTCCTCCGCGCCGCCAGCCGTCCTCCGCGCAGCCAGCCGTCCTCCGCGCCGCCAGCCGTCCTCCGCGCCGCCAGCCGTCCTCCGCGCCGCCAGCCGTCCTCCGCGCCGCCGCCGCTTGTCGACGCGCAAAGTTCAGTGTCGAGTCGAAGCCGTTGCCGCCGCTGCGCCGCGTCCGCGCTCGGTCCGGTGAGAGGAGAATGCGGTAAACGGGTTTCTTTTATTTATTTATCTTTTTATCTATTTATCTATTTTAATTTCATTTCATTTTATTCTTGGGACGTGATTGATATAATTACCCTGGTGCTGGGTATACATGTGTGTGCATCGCCTCGGTTGGACGGTGCAGCAGTGTGTGTGTGTGTGTGTGTGTGTGTGTGTGTGTGTGTGTGTGTGTGTGTGTGTGTGTGTGGTGTGTTTCGGAGGGGGGTCGCACAGTGCAGACCTGCAACCCCCAGTTCCAATCTAATGCAGCCTTGAGGGAAAGTTGTTTGCTAATTCCGTTATAATTCCTTTTCTCCGCGTCAAGTGTGTGCAGGAAGGGGGTGGATGAAAGTGATTGGGATGTATGTATGAATGTAGGTGTGTGTGTGTGTGTGTGTGTGTGTGTGTGTGTGTGTGTGTGTGTGGGCGGGGGGGTGGGAGGTGAAGGACTGCAGGGTTGACGGTGCGATACATGCATCGATCGATCGGGAAATCCAATTTGAATTGAGTGCCATGGATTTGCCCAAAAAAAAATGAAATGAATGTAAAAGCGAATGGAATATGGACAGGACTCGCGTCTTGGGGCTTGGGTATTCCCTCGCATGGCGTGCACCATGCATCCTACTTTTCATGCCTTTAAAATCCAAAAAGAAAAAGAAAATTGTCCTTCATGGACTGCTGCAGAGTGTCTCCGTCCCAGGCTGCAGAAGCACATTGCAGGTTGCCACTGCTCAGACGTGGTGGAATCCAATTTGATATATATTTATAAAATTGGATTCCACCACGTAAAAAAAAAAATTATATATATATATATATATATATAGAACCCAACCCATATATATATAGGGTATATATATACATATGTATATGTATATATATATGTATACCATCCTAGGAGGGTATATATCCTATAGGGTATATATATATACATATATACTATAGGGTTATATATATATATATATATGTATATATATATACACATATTTTTTTCAAAGGCTCTTATTAGGATTCCATCGCATGCTTTGGAGACATTCCTGGTCGTTAGGGCAACCACAAATAGAAGAAAGAAGAAGAAACACATCACTGTTAATTGAGGATTCTGTGGAAGGTGGAACGTGTTTCTTGCAGACTAGACTCGGTTGGACTTGTGAAAGTACACAGGGGTTTGTCTTTGCTTCAAGTGTCCCAAACAGCTGAAGGATCATCGTGTGTATGCATTGTGCGCATGTGTGTGTTTGTGTGTGTGGCCAGTGCATGTGGAGAACGGTGCTGGTTGTATCTATGGGATATCAGATTTGTCTGCAGAGGATCCCCTTGTGTTTGGCGTGTGTGTTTGTGAGTGTGTGCATGTGGGTGTGTGTGTGTGTGTGCATGTGGGTGTGTGTGTGTGTGTGCAACCCCTGATGGGACCCAGCCTGTATAGCTTCACACACACAAACATGCACTTACACACACACACACACACACACACACACACACACACACACACACACACACACACACACTCATGCACACACACTTGTGTGAGCCCGCATCCGTTTTGCTTATTATGTTGCCCCTTCTGCCCGCCTGCTCCCCTCCACTCCAGGCTCACCTTTCAGGGCAGACGGGCGGCCAAACAGCTGCCTGTCGACTTGCTCCGCATAGTGTATGTGTGCATGGTAAGGGTTTGTGTGTGTGTGTGTATGTGAGTGTGTGTTACGATGCTGCTTCTCAGTCCTCAACCTCCACCGGCTCCAACCCCCCCGCCACTAACGCCGCCCTTTGTCCACCTGTTTCTCCTAGGATGGTTGGCTGCAAGGTTTTTCCTCACTCATTCATGAGTGGGTGGGTGGGGGGGGGGGGGGGTGGTGCGAACTAGTCCTTAAAGATAGTAAAGAAGACCACATCCCAAAAAAATGGGATGCGGGGAGGAGGGGGGGGTGCGGTGCTGTATGGGGCATGGCCACGAGGAACTGTCGGAATAGCCAACAGCTGCGTGTTAGTATGTGGTGGTTGGGGTCATTGTGAGTGTTGATTGGGTTGGATTCTTCATTGTTTTCATGCCCCCCGTCCCGACCCCCCTGTCCACCCCCACACCCCAACCGCAGGGATGGGGGCGATATAGATAACTGGTGTATATTTCCCCCACGCGTGATTATGGGGATGAGAAATTCTTCCAATCTTCTATCCGCCCCCTCTGCATCTCCCTCGTCTCCTCCGCTACTCACTACTCGGTGAACGGACCCCCCACCCCCCACCGCGCACCCCTCCCTGCCTTTTTTTCCCGCTCTCCCCTTCATCTTCGGGCTCTCTCCCGAGGGGCTTGTGAGCGTCTGTTCGTGCCAAATGCCAACACTCCCCCCGCCCTCCTACCTCTCTCTCTCTGTATGAGAGGGAAGGAGAGCGAGAGAGAGAGAGAGAGAGATGAGATGCATGGGGGGTTCCTTTAGTGTCTCCCCTCAACTCCCCTCCTCCCCTTTTTTTGTCCCCCACTTATTTTTTCTACCATTGTTGCCATTGTGTGTGAGTGTGTGTGTGAGTGTGTGTGTGTGTGTGTCTGTGTGTGTCTGTGTGTGCCTGTATTTGTGTGTATGCCTGTATGTGTGTGTGTGTGTGTGTGTGTGTGGTTCAGAGAGAGAGATGTGGGGTGTGTGAATATGTGCCAGCTATTGTTCTGTTGCAACTGCTGGAATGCTCTAGAGTAGCTGTTGCGTTCTGGGAGCCTGTGAGGGTCTCACACACGCACACACACACACACACACACACGCACGCACGCACGCACGCACACACACACAAACACAATGTCTATCTGTGGTGTCTCCACCTTCCGTCTCTCATCACTCCTGCTGCCCTCCCTTCTCTCTCTCTGCCCCTCTCACTCGCTCAATGGATACATGATACATGGTATCATTTATTCTTCCGTTAAAAAAATGTACCTATTGATGAAACCTACGATTGGAATTGGCCTCAATACCGAAGAAAAAAACTTTTGTCCGCCGTTTAAGGAGCCAGTGGTTTGTGGCAGACCCCGACGTACGGGCCCTCGACTCTTTGAAACGGTTCGGACGGGCACCCAGAGTTTGAAACTGAAAGCTGTTAGAGACTGGAGCGTCCTCTCCCTTTAAGCTGTAATCTGTTATCTATATGTGTTTTTCCTTTTTGTTCTTGGAGACAAGAACAAGCAACCGCCACCAAATTGCTTCCCTATTGTATTCTGTGAGGGAGGGAGGGAGAGGAGATTCAATTTTGGTCTGGAAGTCTGACTGAGTGCAATTTTTTGACAGGGCTGTGATTTTGAGAGGATGAGGTGATGATGCTGAACTGCAGTACGCGGTTTCGTTTTCTTCCCCCTCTCCCGGTAATCACAGGATTGGATTCAGCCGATTGTCCGGTGTGATGAAATCGCAGACCACAGGTCTCGGGTCGGGCCTGCACTTCTAATTGGTGCTGTCAAAAACAGCCTTTGATCACGCAGAACACGTTGGAACCACATACATTCATGCAGGCATACCCTTCTTTCTTGACCCAGCTGCCAATTGTCGGAACGTTTCGGGGGAAAGGGATCCTATGACCTGGTGAAACCCACGTATTGACCAGGGGAGGGATGAGTCAAAATGCAATGCAAAAATGTAAAATAAAAAATAAAAAAATGTATGGAAACATATCAAGATATGGAGCATTGATTAATTGATTGATTGACTTTCATTGATCACTATGTAAATTCTGACCTTTTTCATTTGGGATATTTTTTTCCAATATCAGTACCTAATTGGAAAATGGACATATGATGCCTGTGATGGTATTTGTGGCTTTTTGGAGAGAGAGATATGATTTTTCTATTGATATGAGTGTTGGAATTGGCCTCACTAAGCTGAAATGGAACAGTGAGCGTAACATGACACAGTAAGGCGCTTTGGATCAGACATTTATCAGTGTCTGTGTACCGGGTAGCAGCCTCGCCACAAATAAAACTGCTACATTAATGCTACAGCTAAAAATACATGAATTAAAAGGTTGATGGGAAACCTGAAGTCGAAAAGAGAGTGAAAAGTGGGGCCCCTCGGTTTGGCCTGGGGCTTCCCGCACCCATGTGGACCACAGGGAATTAACCCTCGCACCGAAGAACGGTGAACAGTACCTTCACATCGATTTCCAAGACATGCCTGCTTAAATTACGACTCCCGCCTTCCCCACTCCCAAATCAAAGACTTATATAAGCCCTGCTACTATAATTTACCGGTAATGACTCGTGTCTGCATTTGCAATGGCCTCAGGCGACGGCGAATATAGAAACAAGTCTGTTTAATTGATGCTTCCCGCACACCTTTTGGCGAAGACTTCATCTCTCTCTGGCTCTCTTTGTCCGACGTGAAAAGGGTACTCCTGGCATTGTGCGAACAGAATCCAGGCATGCCGAATGAATAGCGGCGGACATGATTTAACATGACAAAGAGGTTCGCCTTGAGTCATTTTGCGGGCTGATTTATGGAAGACTTCCGTTCCCTAACATCTCGGCGCAGTAATCAATTCGAGTCAGACGAGTTCATGTTTTCATTCGCAGTCACTTGGCAAACGTCCCGTGCGAGGAGTGCGAAAGGGGGAAATTATTTGGTTCACAAGATGCCTGATGGGTGAATTGACGGGAGTTTTCGCATCTTTATAGTTGTTTGGCTCTGGCTGTATGCCGACTTTCACTCTTGGGCCAAAGGGATGGTCTGATTCGCTCGTGGATCCGCCTGATCTTCTTCGCAGATGTTCTTACTGATAGACTAGGACAGTGGATTTGTAGTTCTTGGGCAGAAAGCTGCAGTTAGTTCCCACCTAGACTAGGCATTCAATGTTTGTCATGAGCAAATTCTTCAAGGCATTTGGTCCCCAATCATCTGTGTTCGAGGTGTCACCAAGGCCTTCCTCGAATGGAAGGCAGAATGGAGACATGGGGAACTTCCATGACTGAAAATGGAACGCCGGTGCCCTTGAACTGGAACTTGGACTCCGCCGTGTCGTTTCTGCTGCCCCGAGCAGCCTCGGAGCACATGCAAGACAAGCTGCCATCTCTCCAGTGGACCCCCGCCCCCCGAAAACGGCCTGACGCTCCAGCCCCCTTACCAGCGCCAGAAGCAGATGGTCGTCCATCGATCCTTTTATGCCGCCATGTGTCACGCGTGTGTGTGTGTGTTTGCCTCATCGTTTCATGTGAAGGGCAGCGGGTCACGGATCTGCGGCTGTGCCAATCGTAATAGTCGTGCTGCCAAAGAAAGGTCATTTAGTACTATTTGGGGAGGGGCGGTAGATGGGTTACACGGGGGAACGCGTCTCATTGTTTTTTTGCCGCCACAATTGCTTAAACCCTTGAACGTTGACTGTTTTTGGCAGTGGGAGCATAACCGGAACGCGAACATCTGGGTCGTTAGCTGAGGAAATTTGTGAAATCCCACTGAAAAAGTCCTTAGCTCGTCAGGGTTGGCTCCTGTAATTAGGCCTGTTAATAGTCTTGACATCAGCGGGGAATTGTTTTATTTATGAATCTATCTATATATCTACAGTGTTGATCTTACCAACCTCAGATGCGTACATAATTCCCCCGGTCGTGGGGAAAAAGCCCGGCCCCTTCTGTTTGATATTCGAATCAACCCTGCCCAAGTAATAAACTCCCCCAACTCAAACATGAAGAATTTCACGCCGATTGGCCCGCCAAATGAAAATGGGATGCTTGCTGTGGAGGTTTGGACCTTTGGTGCCATCAGATAACTAGCGGGCTAGCTGGGACTCTCAGCAATGGTTCTACTGGTTTCGGTTTTTCTACTAGAGAAACAAGTAATCAAACACCCCCAGAAACATTCTAATTTCGGAGTATGACTATCTTGGTAGTGCTTTTCCCATCGCAAACAAAAACGCAGAACTGCTGTGGGTCCCCGGGCCTGGCCCCCGTTGACAAAGTGTTCGGTCGTACCACTTCTGACGGCCGCTCTTTACTCCTTCCCGAGTGGCGTCACTTGTCAGAACAAACCTCTCAATCAGAACGGAAGGAGCCCGGGTCTGGGAGGGTGAGGGTGTTTTATTTTGTTCTGTTTTTCTGAAATCTTTGATAGATGCTCGTCATGCAGGAAATGGGGGCTTACAGCACGGCAGGCCGGCTGGGTTTTCTGCGGATCGATAGTTCGTTAAGAGCGGCGGTTGATGAGCTCTGCTGCGGAAGACGATTTAGCGATCTGTTAAACGCCCCCCCCCCCCCCCCTTGCTCTCTGTCTCACACTCCGATCGGTGTTTTGGAATTTCAAAATAAGAGCGCGCAGATTGCTTTCACTTTGCACAACTCTCTGCTGCTCAGAAAAACTGGCTGGATTAAATTAATCAGCTGGGTTTTCTGAGTGTGGGAACTAATATATATACTTATACTTATATATATATATATATATATATATATAGAATATATATATATATGTATATATATATATATATATATAATATGTAATAACTTTGTAAGTACATCCAGGTACCAATAAGATAATTGTAATAAAATAGAACAAAAAGCAAAATAAAAACGGCTTAAGCTAGTTGAAAAATACAAAACAGAAATAGTCAAATATTAATATGCACCCACACACATACACACACACGTCCCACACACACCCAGGCACACCCACGCACGCACGCACACCCACGCACATGCACACACAGTTACTTCCTTCATTTCACTGAACTCTGAAAACGCAGTTTGCCCCTGGCAGACCTGCAGGTCACACACACACACACACACACACACACACACACACACACACACACACACACACACACACACACACACACACACACACACACACACAAAATGTCAAACAGTTTCGCTATATGCCCATACAAATATTTTATACTGTGCATAGAATCACATTAAGTAAATTCTGTATATTGTTATATATTTGACTATTTCTGTTTTGTAGTTTTCAACTAGCTTAGCTGTTTTTGTTTTGCTTTTTGTTCTATTTTGTTACAATTATCTTGTTTTTCATCAGACTCTGAGGCTTAATTTAATTAAGATTTGAATGCTTTTTGTTTGCTAAAAGCACCCATCCTCACCATAAACACATTCCTCCCTGATATGTGTGCTAGGTGGAATTCTGATTCTGGTGCTAATGTGTGTGTTTCCTCACCTGCAGGGGCAAACTGCTTTTAAGGGTCCAGTGAAATGAAGGAAGTAACTTTGATCAGACAGACAGACAGACAGACAGACAGACAGACAGACAGACAGACAGACAGACAGACAGACAGATAGATAGATAGATAGATAGATAGATAGATAGATAGATAGATAGATAGATAGATAGATAGATAGATAGATAGATAGATAGATAGATAGATAGATAGATAGATAGCCAAGATAGATAGAAAATAGCCAATAAGAATAAAAATAAAAAAGAAATGGCAATATGCAATAAACCTAAGTATTAACAATACTTTCAATTAACAATGAAAAATAAAAATTGGGCAATTGTGAACCTAATAATAAAAAAAAACTAACAAATGAACAATAAACAAGATTCAACAATTCTACAATTACGTACTTGAATTGCAGATTTCAAAACCTTTTTTAGTACAATAATCTCCGGATCCCCCGCTGAATTCCATCACTTCTCTTATCTCACTGTTTGACATTGCATGTGTGTGTGTGGGTGTGTGGCCGTCTGGCGGGGTGGCCAGCTGGGATGGCCTCTATAAACACACCAGCGTCGGCAGGGGTTCCGCCGTGGCAGCCCATACGGTCGGTGTTTATTTGGACGGTAATTGGCTTTGGCGCTGTTTTATTAGAGTGGGGACTTGACAGCAAGAGCGAAGGAGAGACCTCCCCTACCCTCACACACATACACACATGCACACAGAAATATATATATATATATATATATATATATATATGTATATATATATATATATATATATATATATATATATGTATGAACATACTGTATGTAGTACATACAACATTTGTAAATGTATGTGACCAATATACCTCTTGAATCTGGATATATAGATATATATTTATATCTATACAGATACAAACGCTGCCTCTTTCTAAAAGGACGAGAGGGGACGGAGAAAACTAGTAAGACATGAAAGAAAGAGACAAGGGGTGAGGAATGAGGAGGGTGATGCAGGGAGGGAGAGAGCGAGAGAGTGTGAGAAAGAGAGGGAGCTATTCCCAGATTTTCATTGATTTTAAAATCACTTTGGAACCATGCATGCGACCATCCTCATTGGGCCAAGTTTGGGCAGATGGAACATTTGACGACACACTTTACGTCACAGGACATTCTTTTCGCCCCGAGCGAACGAATAGTCGTCTAAAAGCCAGCGCTCGGGGTTGGCCCTGGGCAGACGATGAGTTTGACATGAGAGCTTGCCAGGTGCTGGCTAGGCTTTAACGTGTCAGTACAACCCACCATATTTGTCCCGGTTCTTTGTGAGTTAAAAGACCATTAACACGGCCATTATTTGTTCTTCCTTTAGCCGTCTGCTGTGCTGATCTGCTCTTCCCAGGCCAGATGCCGACGATTAAAGGGTGCCAGTAGCGTCACTAATCTCTACGAGATGCAAACACATCCGAACGTGGTAACAGTGGACGTTAAAATGAGTCAGGCGGAAGACACACACATACACTCACACGCATACATACACACACACACACACACACACACACACACACACACACACACACACACAGTCACATCCATCATGACAAATACAGTAATGGAAGTAAAGGCTTTTTGCTTGACATCCGACGTGCGTGATTATGCAGTGGCCCATTAGTGATTGGTCAGGTTGAGTGTGTGTGTGTGTGTGTGTGTGTGTGTGTCTCTGCCTCTCTCTCTCTCTCTCTCTCTCTCTCTCTCTCTATCATTTTTTTGGCCCTCTCTCTTGTCCCATTTCTTTCCTTTCCCCCCTCCAGTCCCAGTCCAGTCTCCTCTTTCTCACTGTTTCGGCATCTACAGTATACCCTACTCTGCAGCCGTCCGACCGCCCTCCCTTCCTTTTTTGCCCGTCTACAGAACAAACAGTTAGCCTGGCCTATCCTCCGCGTTCCTCCAGCAGTGAAACAGTTTGAATTTACTAATATGTGTCATACGCTGGATCTCATGACTTGAATTAATATTCTCATCATTCTCTTGTTCTACTTTAATTTTCAAAGATTTCACAAGTACCCGATGCAAGTTTGTAACGCCCGATCTCCTTGTTCTTTGCATTTTCGCTTTGTTTGGATGCCCGGAATGGCCACGAGGGCTGAGGCCTTGCTTAGAGAACTGGAAACAGCGGTAAGAACGCTACAGTAGCCCGCTCGTGAAGTTTCACAGCTCCTGTCATGAAAACCCCCAGCCCTCCTGTTGTTTTTACACTATATTTTTATGGCCCCCACCATGCAACTGGTCTCTTCTTTGGCTTGGTAGCCACAGGGTGGTATTTTTTGGAACATATTTCGGTGTCCTTGCCTTTCACTTTGAATCTAAACCATCATCTGTGTACTAGAATGCTGCAATGTGCATATTGGTTTCAGACCTTGCAGTATCAAGATAAAATATGATACTGCCAACTACTCTGGGATACTCACCCACTTCCTAACCACTAACCACTATCCAACCCTGCAGTGGAGTGGCAAAATCAATGTTAAAATTTGCAAAGAAAAGTTGTCACTTACTGCCTGGTGTTGGGAATACTTACATAAACTACATACATTAAGTCATTTAGCAGACGCTTTTATCCAAAGCGACTTACAGTTATTCAAACACCGACGGACGCAGCCATCAGGAGCAATTAGGGGTTAAGTGTCTTGCTCAAGGACACTACAGCATGCTAGCAGGAGGAGCCTGGGATCGAACCAGCAACCTTTAGATCACTAGACCACCAGCTCTACCTCCTGAGCTACCATCCCCGTTCATAAGCCCTCCAAGCATGCGTTTTTGTTGGTTCTTCTGAAGAATGCTGTAGAAAATTGAAAACCGTAGCCACACATTGGAACATTTCCAGGTTGAGACTCTGTTTTGCCATCGGAGATGTCAATCGTTGCATTCTTAATCAATAAACAGTCAGCTCAGTAAAAGTAACAGATCGGATGGACGCTGGCGGGGTCTCAGGAGCAATATTTAGCAGTCGCTGTAACTGTAACTTCTTCCCAGGACTCCAAATGCTCCTTGTAGCTGCCATTGTTTTTTCCATGACTGAAGGAGAGTACACGGCTCTCTGTGTAGCCATCGGTCCACTCGTCTCTTCATTCCCTCCTTCTCTTTCTCTCTCTCTCTCTCTGCAGTGTAGCCTTGTACTTTTTGCTGCCAGTGCACTGCTTTACTACAGGTGTGATGAATCATTTAGGGAGGCGGTATGTGGCAGCCGTGCGAGTCTGTTTGTGTGTGCGGAGAGAGGGCAAGCAGGCATGCAGGGCGAGCTCTAATCGGGCCCCTGGGACCAGCCAAAGATGTGACTGCAGCAGGGGCTAGCTCTGATAGGAGGTAATTAACCACCGGGCTCTCTGCATCCATCAACTATTTTAAGAAGCCGTATCTGACACTTGGCCAGTTTGGGTCAATTTCCTTGC
>NC_137197.1:30882229-30902229 GCF_960531495.2 Zeus faber | reverse complement strand
GTGCTGTGCGCGTGGCACAGGTTTAACAAGCAAGACGGAATGAACATATTTGAACAACAGAAAGAGAGACCTTTGTCGGTTGCAGATTGTGCGCAGTTTGCTGTGTGTGTGTGTGTGTCTGTTGAGGGAGTGTTCTCCACCTGCGATGACCCTCGCTGGAGCAAGGTGTGACTCAGCAAGTAATAAGTGCCGGAATCAACTTTAGGGAGCTGCATTGTTATGCCCACCCACACACACACACACACACACACACACACACACACATACACACACACACACACACACACACACGCACACACACACACACACATCCTGGGGCTGGTCACACTCAAATATGAGTGTTTGACCCCCTAAAGTCCCCTGTTTTACCCATCCACTGCGTCGGCCTTACTCCCCCTTCTCTATCTGTCTCTCTCTCTCTCTCTCTCTCTTGCTCTCCTCCCCTCTCTGAATGTATTCATTAGGCTAGAAGCTGTTTGTTCACATCCCAGTGCCCTCATTAACATTTCACTGCCCCCCCTCTGTTAACCATCTCCCACACACACACACACACGCACGCACGCACGCGCACACACACACACACACACACACACACACACACGCACGCACGCACGCACGCACGCGCGCGCACACACACACACACACACACACACACACACACACACACACACACACACACACGCACACTGACACCTATTTTCTACTGCACAAAAAACCTGGTAATACCTGCTAACATCTGGCTTTTGTCTTAAGTGGGAAGGGTTACAATCGGCACTCATTCACAGGACAAATGACTCTGCAGTACTCACGAGTATTTAACTCCAATCGGCATTGATGGAGACATGACACCCGGGCAGACATGCTCATTTCCTCCACAGTTTCCGGACTTTGGTGTGTAAATAGACAGGAATAGCCATGTGTCATTCAATCAAATCATATCCAATTTGAATGCAAAATCAGACTTTGACTTTTTTTCCATGAAATGTCTTCGAGGGAACCACCCAATGTCTTAGGGACCGCTCTGCCCGCTCCATGCGCACGGAATGTAGAGCCCCCACGCTCCCTGCTGGGCTCTGAGCCACTCTGGCACCGCCCCAAGACGGTCTCCGAACCGGAGAAGCATCTCCGCTCCATGCCCGCACCGGATACTCCATGCTGCCTTCTACTGTTTTTTTTCCCCAAAAACACACGGAACATGACACGCCCTTTCCCAGCGTGTATGTTAATTGTTCCAGACTCTCTCTCTTCTCTGCCGGCCCATAAAATAAATGTGGCTTTTTCCTGCTTTCCCGCTGCTGCTTCATCCCCTAATCTTCATAATCTTCGCATACGAAGACTCACCCAGGTGAAATTCCAGGTGAAAATCGACAGCATTGTCCAGACTGGGCTCCACCTGCTGCTGTTATACCAGTACAGTGGTACCAGTACAGTGATTCGGAATGGTTCATCACCTCCTCTTTGAACGTGGCCAGTGCTCTGAAGGGCCTGCGATAAAAAGCAGCTAATCCTGTGGGATTAGGCTTTTTTAAATCCATTAAAAACAGCGACCTTTCCTGTTCAGGCTCAACTCTCCGCCATGTCGACACAGGATTAAACATTTGGTTGGACTCCAACCCGGCTCTCTAGGTCCAATCTGAAGTCTGAACGTGAATATATAGCTAAGTGAACAGCCCTCCCCCGCTGGATAAGATGGGCAACCCCTTGACCCCCTTCCTCCTTTTTGGAAGCTGACATCGCGTCATGACACACTGAAATGGTGCACCCAGAGTTAGGCCTCAGCGCGAACCGTTCAACCTCAGACAGCCTCTTGAGATAAGCACCCCCCAATTTCCCAAGTCAAGTACATGTAATCCTAGTTGGCCAACAACAATATCGAGACTCTCTGATTTGATTTAATCATCTGAGCACCGCGAGTGCGAGTGTGCTTCTCTCCACACCGTGAGCCATGTTTCCTGTTGCTGTCATGATTTAGTACCCGCTAACCACCTCTGACAGCCCAGATTTCATAGAGGCGCCGGTGGAGTGACGAATACAACATCTCTCGTCATTTAGGTAACTGATTTTGCCGCACGGGGGATGACAGAGTGCGCCACTGGACCCCAGAGAACACCAGAGTTGCACGTACTTGAGATAGTGGGGGTGAGGTAGTGGTGGGGCCTGTCACATCAGATCGTAGGTCGACAGCGGTGAGTTCGGCCCTGGTTAAGCGGGAGGCGCCCCTGGGGAAGACAGCTATAGTGAGAACTTTGGGCGCCTAGACAACGGCGGATATGAATTGGCCAAATTGGCAATTTCTTAGCAGAGAATTTCTTGCCAAACGACCCTCGTCTAGTCAGCCAAGCGGACGACACGAGTAGATAATGGTAGAAGTCTGCGCGTGACCGTTTTTTTTTCTTCTTTTAATCTATTTTTCAATCCGAGCCAGTCCGCCCGCTATTTCTCGCTTCATCTCTCTCTGCACAACCCTCTCCCAGAACTTCGTCTGTTACACTGGCGGGCAGAATGTGGGGCCGAAACGAGGTCATTCGGGCCTTCGTGACACGATAAAAACTTTGGAGAACACAGCCTGGGGAGTGGTCATTTAGACCGAGGATAGTTATGGCCTTTTAGTTATTACCTTTTATCACTGTTCTGTAATATAGGATTGACGATCAATGATATGGATGAGTTACAGTAAAGCCAAATTTGAATTTAATCCTGCTTTATGGATGTGTATTGGGGGAAGCTTTTAGACCGACCGAGCTCCTGTGCTCCAAAATGTCGGTCACTACCCAATCAAACATTGAAGGTTTTTTTTCCTCAAGGAAATTCCTGTAACGCAGTAGAAGCGGTGTTTTCTTCTTAATGCTGGTATTTGTCTAAGCTCATTTAGAGGGCTGCTAATTGGATAGCAGCTAGCGAAACATTGAGACTTCGGTAAACCGCAGCTATTTTATGCCTCATCCGATGAAACATGGATGAGGTTGTTCCATTTTGCATTTATAAACCCCTTTTAGACTCCACCTAATTACACAGCGCTGCAAGTCTGCTAAAGCCAGATTACAAAAAAAAAGTATACACCCTACCTCTCTATGGGCCCCTTGGGTGGAGGGAGGTGGAGGCAACTGAGGTCCCTGATACACTGTGCTTTTGTTTATCTACTGTATAACTACAGTATAACTATGGTGTCATTAATACATGTCATTGAACAATTTGTCAATTTCAGTCTTTCATTTATTAGGGAATGCCATATTAAAAGCAACTGACAAACAAACCACATGGTGAGCCTCAATTGCATAGAAAGATTCCAACAACAATCAATAAGTAAGTATACACACACATACGTGATTCCCTTATAGTTGGATACTATCCGGCTCCTAGATACGTCAGTTATTAGGATGGGTAAAATGCAGAGAAATGCATTTTGTTGCCTCAGTACTTTTACTCTGTGCAATGACAATTTGTTGAATTGAATCTAATCTAATCTAATACAACAGATGGAATAAGTGCGGAAAATAAAAACTGAAAGGTCCCCCTCCGTTCGCCGGCGGTCTCGAATTGGAGACGGGCTGAAACCACTACTGGTGGGGGTGGGGGGTGGGGGCGAGCGTACAAATGAGACCTTGGGGATATGTGACAAATTGTCCCCAAATCACAGGCAGTAGACGGTGGCCATGGCGCTTCACCCTTGCCTCCCACAGCCGAATCCATTCCAGAAGGTCCACATGGTAGTGTGGTGTGTGTGCGTGTAGTGTGTGTGTATAGTGTGTGTGGCTCTAGGCGCCTTGTGATAAGGACCAGCCGTGACTTTTCACCTCCACGCGCCGCCACTGCGGGCCCTCACAGGATGAGATTCCCCGCTCTGTGTGTGTGTGTGTGTGTACTTGGGGGGTATGTGTTTCTTTCTCTGCTTTGACTGTGTGTGTGAGATTGCAACCAAAATAGTCTTTGTGTTTACTGCTTGGCGCCTACGTTCGAAGACTGTTCCGGCATTGTGAGCCCTATCAGTATGCACCTGAGCATCGTTTTTTATGTCCTATCACATTCTAAATGTCATCCCGCGTGACTTGTGCATGAATATTGACGAGAGCACACCCCCCAACCCCCGCCCATGCATGCTCAACTCTCACAGCTTGTAGTGGATGTTAAAACAGCCACTTGGCTAACTGAGTGGGGCCCCGACGGAGCTAGAGTACGCAGCTGACAGACAGACGGACTGACAGACAGGCTGGCCCGCTCTGTTTAACATTCTCTGCAAAGCACTGTCAGGGAGAAGCCACACACACACACACACACACACACACACACACACACAAATGAATACATTAGAATCAAGACATGAATTATGCAGAACTGTGGCAGTGGGGCCCCCAAATACAGTGGAGAGATTTTTTATTTTATTTGTTTCCGCTATTTTCTAAGGTGGGACATCCGATTTCCTATCTTCGGAACCAACGAGAGTGGGAAAAGTTTGGGGAGAAAGCTGGGACCATTAATTTAATTTCACAAAGCCTTGGCTAATAAGATCCCGTTGCTGTGGGGATGAATGCAATTAGGGCAATTTACGTATGTCTTCAAAAAACACAAACTAATAAGGAAATAAGGGAACAAAAACAAAATAGAACTTGAGTTTTCTGTAGCCGTAATGATGTTAAAAAAACTTGAGGTCATGGCAGTCAGCTGTATTTCAAAAAACAATATGTCATAACCAGTGGGCAGGTCAATTCAAAGCCTCTTCAATCGAGTTTCAGTTCAATAAACCCACCTTCCAACATTCATTCAACTGTTCCTTTCACACTAAAGTATATTGTCTGTCAATTTCGGTTCTTTGCTTTCCCATAAGGTCCATGGTTACCACTGGCATTTGTCAAAAACATGTTTGCACTGCATTCAATTTGTTTCAATTGAGTTCAACAACTGAGTTCTCTGTCAACTTTGGTGAACTTTGACTGGGCAATTTGTGTGCTGACCAATGGTTGAGCTTGACCTTGGAGAGTCCAAAATGGACTATCCTTTTATCTGCATAACATCATCTAAATTTCTGCTCTGCCAGAATATAAAGGCAGGAGTAGAGGGCTTAATCATGTTTCCTTATTTTGAATGTGTTTAGCTGCTCATGGTCGGCGAGCGAATGAACTGAGGTTTGAATACAAATGTACCACTTCTTACTGTGGTGAAATTGACACAGGTGACTTTTCCCTTCTCTGTCTGTCAATGAGCCAAATTGTTACCTGGTACCCCCCCCAATGTTGAATGTGGCAAATGGTATACGATAAACATTAATGGAAGATTTACTGGAAGATGTTCTTTGAGGGCCCGTACAGTTTGGTGGCCAATATTTAACCCTGGAAAAGTGGGCTGGACTGGACGTGCATCGTGCCTTTGAGCCTCTCTTTGCATGCACATGTGACGTATGAGAAGATGTGGGTTTTATTCCAGATGCAGCTGATTTGCGTCGTACCTCTGGGTTGTGGGAAAATTGGCAAATCCAGAGTAACCACCTCAAGGTGGAAATCTTTGTGGAGCGGAAACGTCTCCGCAACATTTGCTGGTAGCACCTGTCCATCATGTGTCAAAAGCCGGTCAGTCAGTCTTAGCTTGCGCGATCTTGTCTGCGCGAGGCTCCAGACCGGACCAGACCTTCTTTTGTTACATAAGCCCATCAGATATGCCTCGGCCAGCCACTCCTCTATCTGCTAAAACAACTGCGAGGCAGTCTGTGAAAACAGAACAGTAACCCCTTCCAAAAAATTAAAACCAAAACAAAGGAGTCAAGCCAAGAGCTGTCTTCCCTCGCAGTGGCAGTGTGTGGAATATGAGCTTTTCCCCCACGCTGAGCCGCCACATTCAGCTGCTGGAGAAAATCCTGTGTGCGAGTATGGGAGGGAAGGAGGGGGGCGGGGGGGCTGCTGTGGAGGGAGTGCACTCAATGGAATGAGCTCAGCAGCGGGCTTTGATGTGAATCAACACGCTTCTGCCTCGGCGCCGCGGCCAGAGGAGTGGCCGTGCATGCTAAAGAGGGACCGTGAGGAGAGGTGAAGGGCCCTCAGCTCATCCCCCTGGGTTTCGGCATAGTTCTGCATTTGCCTAACTTTGCTGCTATTTGTCCACAAATGCGGTTCAAGGATTCTGTTTTTGAAGTGCCCTTGGCGTTATCGCATGTACAGCATATGTGGAGTAGTTATTCAGTGCACATAGCTCTGCCCCCATTTCTGGAAAGCAGGAGGGAGATTTTTTAATTAACACAAGTCAAGGAAATGCATCGTAGCAAAATCCAGCAGAATGCACATCAGGCCATGATAACATTTATATATGTGCTTTTTTATTACAGGAACGAGGCCATTTACCTCCTGTGTGATGCAATCAATGTATTTTTTTCTCCCTGCATGTATAGTTTTTCCAAATTTAAGCATACCAGCATGTTTGACAATGTGGCACAGCCACAGTTTCAGACATTTTGCATTTCGATGGCCCTGGTTATGGGGATGGAGGGACAACCAAAGTAGACTGTTCCTCTTCTCTGTGTTTAGTCTGATTGAGAGTGTGAGGTGGAGGGGGGTGATGGGGGGGTTGGATGTTGTGGCTAATGAGGAGGTTAGGGCTGGAAAACCGCAGCGCTCTTCAATTACGGCAAGTTTCCGCTTTGAGAGACATCATCACACAGTGAGAGGAGCGCACTAACTAAGTTTACCTAAGCATGCGTATTAGCCTGATACGGTAGGAAGAGCCCCCACCAATCATGTCAGCACTGTGATTTAGGCTAAGAGTCGCCATCTGGTCCTACCGTTGAAAACGAAGCTATGGAAAATGTCAATTATACCCCTCCATCCCCAACTCCTGATGTGGTGATGCACCCCCACTCCCGTCGGCAAGTTGTACTTCGTAGCCCAATGAGGCAGCCAGACCGCCGTTGACACCGCAAACATGACGGCTTCGTGTTTTTCATCAAATGGTGGTGTAATGGAGCTCCCTCGTAAATGTCAGCATAAGTTTAAGATACCTTACATGTAGCGCTGAAGGGGAAAACCAGACCCGGGGGGGGACAGAGGAAATCAGTTTGAGTCATAATTTTATCCTGTAGCAGTTGGCAGCTAAACTATGTCACAGTGGGTGATGTTTGTTCTTTACTCTTTTGGAAAACTTCATAGGCTGCACCCAATCATTTTTGGCGCTATTTTTCCCTTAATTTGGCAGGATCTTGAAACAGTTTTGTAATTCACTTCGGAGTGACAATGGCTGGCAACTGTGCAAGTTTAATAATAGCTAGAGATGGTTGGAGAGGGAATAATCATGGTCGTGTTCCACTAACAGAGGAAACAAGCAAGCCTTCTTCGGTATCAACACCTGTCTCTTGTCAGTCAGCTCGAGGCCAAATAATAGCTCGTATAATACAGACACTCCCTTTGTGAAGCCAGCCCAGGCATAATTTTGGGCATGGGATTTAGTTTCGCTTGGGGCAAACTCCCTAAGAACATTCAAAACGTAGACCTCAATGTTACTTTTTTTTGTAAGCTTTCAGAGAAGATGATCGATGGGCATTCCTCGTCAACACCCTCAGCATTTCGTGGCTTTCCGACGACCGCAACAGATGTGAGAAATCATCATGGTTTTTGTTGAGAACAAACACCTTCCCTTTACCCCCAGTTTGACCCCAACCTCCTCCACCCCAACACACACACACACACACACACACACACACACACACACACACACACACACACACACACACACAATACAAACACCTCATCCCACAACAGGCCGAAAACTCCCGGCTGATAATCGACACGACTCAGTTCCCGGCCGCCTCCCCTAACTTATGGGGGAACCGTGGGACAGGTGACATCATGGGTAAAACCATTAAACAGCGCTCGGTAAACTGGAATTCCTCTCCTCCCCTGCCTTCCCTCCCATGACTCCACAATTGTCCTGGGTGCCAGTGGACCCCAATCCCCTGAGAAACGCCCGCATGCCACCGGAGTAGAGGGTGACACCAAGGCACCGGTTCGTGGATGCTTGTCCGATGGCCTTTGTCCGTTATTGACTGTTATTGCAGTTGGCAGAAGGCTTAAGGGTACAGCCTGGGAAGGGAATCGTTGGAGAGAGAGAGAGAGAGAGACACACACAGAGAGGCAGACAGAAAGAGAGAGACCCTGGCAGCGGCTGCCAAAGCAACCCCTGTTGATGTCCAATCACTTCAAACCCCCAACTCGCCTCCCCCAACTTCCCCAAAGTCGCTTTCCGCAACTCATAGAAAGGGCGTCTCGCTGGATGAAAAAGGGGGGGACAAAGAGTGACAGACAATGAGAATGAGACAGAGAGAGAGAGGGAGGGAGAGGGATAGAGGTAAAATAACGGTCAGTTTGCCGGTCCCTCCCACGCTTGTACTGAAACATTTGGGGATGTTTTTGTGTGTGTGTGTGTGCGCCGGACTGCACAGTGGCCCTTAAATTTTCCCCTGGCCGTTTTTTTTTTTCCTCACCAAGCGAAGTCCCATTAATCGCGGATGTTTGCCTATTTGTTTGTGACGGATTATGAAACGGTCACCACTGGAACTAATGAGTTTAAGCCCCCCCACGACACACACACATCCAAACCCAAAGCCCTTAGCTGTTCTCCCGGCGTAAATTCTTCCGCCGCAGAGCGGGAACCGGCGAAAAGAGAGGGCTAGGAAGGTCTGAGAGGAGATAGAGATAGAGAGAGGGAGACAGGAGGAAAACTGGAAGGACGTGATACTCGAGGCTGTGGGGTGCTGTGGGGCGGGGTGGGGTGGGGCGGGGGGTGGGGGGGGGGCAGTGGAACAGTAGGTCGCAGACTGGAGTAGCAGCAGTCTTGCCAGTGGGTCTGCCGCGGCCCAGTTCCTCTTCCCTCCCTAAACACTCTGGGTATAGATGGGGAGGATTCATTGCAGCTCGGTGTTCTGCACTGTTCCATCCCGCCATTCAGGACAGGGTGGATAGGAAAGCGCGACGGGACACAAAAAACAGGGGGAGGAGAGGGTGTAGTAAGAGTCAGGGGAATGGTTATGTGTAGGGAGATTGGTGGGATGGCCAATGAGCAGCCTGTGGGTCAGGCGTAAAAGTATTTTTCATTGGTAATTTCATTGCATTCATAGTGTATTAATATAGGGTACGATTACAAAGCCCAGTACCGAAGTCTTAACGGTATATCTCGATCTTGGCAGTTCTATATTTGAAATCGTGAGAATTTTTTAAAAATGTGTGGCAATTTGGTGTGTTGAGGTGTGAGGTTCTGAACAATAGTTTCCCTTGGCTAAATTTTGCTCTCCCACCCTATTTTCAGAACTATCGACTATTCAACTTATTTTAGTCAACTACATTTTTGTACCATTTTAGTTGTTTTTTGTGTTGGGACTACATTATCTTAAAAATGCTGGATAAATGAATCTCATTTCATCCTGTACCAAAACTGCTGATACTTAACAATATTCAGTTTGTATGAGTTCGTCTGAGAAAACGGTCAGCAACAGTTGCCAATGGAGGTCAGCGTAGTGGCGGCTAACTTTCCTGCTAACAGGGCATTGAGCAGTACATTTTTTGCCCCCCCCAGCCTCCCCTCCATTCCATTCCACTGTACAAGAGCTTGGCTGGCTGTCCTCTCGCTCTCCTTCTCAAGTGCCCCTCTAGCGACCTGGGGGGTGTAGAACTAGGCTTGCCCCTAGCGAGGAATTACCATATGTTTCTCACACAACCCCACTCCGACAATGAGGATCATCCTCGCTCCCCCTTCACACTTGTTTTCCTCTCGGAGGAGACATTCAGTAATCCCTGTTGAAGAAAAAATTTAATAAAATCGACAGCAATAAAAACAGAGGAACAAGCCACATGGGCCCCGTCGGACCGCTGAAGCAAAGCGAGCCATAAGGCCTGTATTCTGACGGGAAAACTGTGGAAAAACGGGAAAAAAAGGTGTTGTGTTTGTGGTTGAGCTCTCAAAGGTCAGATATTTGGCTTAATCTGTAATTTATAGGGTGTGTTGAGGCGGGAAATGTAGTATTTTCTTTTATTGTTACCTATCAGCATCTCACCCTCACAATGCATTGTGGGATACGCTTGCCTGGAAAAAGTGTCCAATCTCTGCAAGCTACGACATTTCACTGGATGTAGCAAGTCATCCAGGTACATTCCACATGCTATTTTTCGGACACACTTAAAATGTGTACTTAGTGGTATGCTACAGTAGGATGTGATTTCAGTTACGACACCGAACAAGTACTTCACCGCGGCTCCTATTTTATTTTTTGTTTTCGTTATTGCTCGTGATAAACTGCACTATTCTGGGTTACTGCATACTGCTCTGTTTTGCTGTTCTGTGCTAATGTATTGCTGTGTCGTACTGTTGTATACTGTACTGTAAAAATCTCCATACACACTATATTCACATGCACTTTACTGCACATATCTGTATATACAAATAGCCTATCCCATATACATAACTCTATTCCCTTCACTTCTATTTTGTACCCCCACTCTGTATTATCTTTTTGAGACTTATTTTATTCATCAGGTGTGGCTGCTAAAACCCATCCCATCCACACACCACAGTATTTACATGTATGTGACAAATAAACCTCTTGAATCCTGAATCTTGATAATTATTGTTTAAATAACTCGGCTTTTGAGATGCTGGATGGTGTAGTTCCCTAGTTTCTCAGGAGCTAGGCTAGTTGATTCCCTCTGCAGCCATGCATTGAGGTGTCCAAGTTAGCTTTTCAGCTTTTCGGCTGAATTTGTGTAGGAGAATTCCCGAATATGCCTTTGGGGTGAGAGATACAGTTTGAATCAAACCTGTGCAATGTCACGCAACTGATTTTTAATTAAGGAAAGTGTGGCAACACAGGAAGAGTGTCAGCTTTCACATTTTACCACCTATAAGTTCCTCACTTGTGAAAGTGCAAGAAAAAGCTCTTTTGTTTTTTGAAGAACGGGGTACCTTTATGGATCAAAGTCCTATCGTATGGTGCTGCAGCCCTCCAGTGTATTGTAAAAAAAAAAACCTCCAAATGCTAAGAACAATGTCTACATTCAGTTTGTGTTTTAAAGGCATTTTCAGATGAGCATGAAGAAAAAAACAGCAGGATTTCTTTTCTTTTTTTTCCACTCAGTTAAATTTCTTGGCCAGATGTGCCTGCTCAGTTATCCCCAAAGAAAGCAGATGTGAGCAAATGTACTTGTGTGTGCTCGTCCAATCCATATGTACCTGTATGTGTGCGTGTGTGCGTGTGTATGGGTGCTCGTGGGAATATGTTCGCCCCCGCCTCCCAGCAATTATTCTGAAAAACAGCCGTTTTCTTCACCCAAACCCGGCTCCTTCAGGTCAGAACACGAGCCGTCATCGAGCTATAAATACCACGCTGATTCTGCCCGATCAACGCTCTCAGAAGCGGCGGCGGTAGCAGCCTGCTTTTCTCAAGCTATTCTGCTTTTCTTTTTTTTTAAGAGTCCCAGCGGGGGAAGGGGGGGGGGGGGGTGCAGAGAGCAGGGAACAGGGATTTGTTTTTTCTACTGGAAGATCCTGTGAAGGGCAAAGCCAGCAATATGGTGATGGCTCTAATTTTCACCCAGGGGAGGCCCGGCCGATCATTACATCTCTTTGCGGCCCCTTCAGATCTGCACAAAGTGCCCAAGGCAAAGGGGTTAGGGGGCTGATATCGACACTAGCAAGGATGAGGCTCGAATAGCTGTCTTGCCGACTGCGGTGTGTACGTGGATGTCTCTGATCTCACCCCGATTTTCCTTCTTTATTCGGCTCTCCGCTGCCCCCTCCACCCTGTCATATTCAACAGTCGTTCCCACTTGCGTGCGTGGTGCTCAGCCAAGCAGGGAAGGCTGCCTTTGCTTAGACACGCTGGCCACTTCACACCTAGTGCCGCTAAACGCTGCCGGCTACTCAAAAGCAACAGAGACGGGAGGTTTAAAAGGGAAAAACGGAGTACTGTACGCATGTGTGGTGCGGGGGTGGTGTGGTTTGAGCAGCCACACCTGTTTTGTGTATAAGTAATTGGGCCCAGGATCAGTGTGGCTGTACACCTGTTGTTTGTTAGAGTAATCAACGAGCAACAGGTAAAACCCCCATCCCCCCACACACACAGGAGAGGAGTCTTGCCATGACTCTAGGCTTGTTCCACCTTGCCCATTCTCTATGATAAAAATGGTGTGTTTTCCGCCCTATTGTCTGTGTCTCTGTGCTAGAGGGCCCTGCAAATGCAACTAGGGTGGCGTGTGGTGGACAGAACTGCTGCAGCATGTACACCTTCGAGTATCTGTACTAAATGGGATGTGTTTAGTTTTTGGCAAACTTTCGCTCCATTACATTTGAACTATCAACTTCAAATGTGTGCATGATGTTGGCTACATTCCTACATTTCCAACATGGGAGTTTGGAGGAACGGCCTCTGCATTTACTTCATAGTGAACAGTAGTAAGATGGAGGCTGTGAAGAGGCTGTCACTTTGTCTGATACTTTTAAATTGGCTTTAACCGCTAGTTTTAAGAGACATTGAAACTGTATTTGGAAATCTAGCTTCATATATCTTATACATGGTCAATGGCCAATGCAGCTACAGTAGTAGAGATGCAACGGTACAGTGGACTCATGGTTGGGTATGTTTTCGGTATCTTTACGTTTAAGAAAAAAAAGAAAAAAAAGTTTTTTGATGGTATTCTTCCACATAGAACTAGTGTAAAGCTCGGTGTGTATGACTGTGGGGGGAGGGGGAGTATAGTGGATAATTCAAATATGAAATCCCGTTAATTAATTTGTAATTTATCATTAATTTATTAACCGACTCACCAATTAATTCAATAATACATTTTCCCATTAATCAATTAATACATTTTATATTTCATATTCAAAAACTTTTCACAATAAAAAATAAATAAAACCAGTACTATAGTTAGTTATTTTTGTGTAGAACAGGTCTAGACAGTTTTTTTTCACACATAAATTATAATTGCAAAATAAAACCTCACTGTCAGACAAGTGCGTGTGTTACATGGAGGGGGAAACATTTGCAGGTGACTGCAACTGAAACAAACAACACTATATAAAAACTTGGTTCCCTTCATTCCTACAAAAGAGCTGTTCACATGAACCGGCTCATTTCCTGTTTCTATTGAATATACATTTTTGACGTGGCCGGTGGAGCCGCACTAGTGGATTCAATAGGAAGCAGCACTTACTGCTCGCAGTGCCGCTGCGCCAACACATCCAGTGGACTTCTACAGTGATCACGTAATACCACGGTTCACGTGTGCATATGGAACCGTAGAAGATGTACTGAATGGTTTGATAACATACCGTGACCGTTGCATCCCTAGTAGCTAGATATTGTAGTTTAATATGGTCAGCTTGCCAAAACATAGCTGAATTTCATCCATCTTGAATGCCGTTTGTTTCGTCCTTCTTGGCAACTCATAGCCTCGCAATGATACCTGTGATTGCAACTCATGAGTCAGATTTCTCATGACTTGGAGTCATACTGAATGGTTGGATTGCCTTGAAAAGTTATAATTACGATGAGTTAGCTGGACCGAAGAACGTTTCTTGACTGCAAGCAGTGCATCTATTAGACAGAAAAGGAACATTTATGGACTGGTACATGTGAAGAACCACAATTGCTGGCCATGGTCAATATTAATCTACTATGACGCTGCAGCAGTGAACACCTTCAGTAAGCCAAGTACAGTATTTGTGACTTGATGAGTACCAGGTGCATGGCTGTATCCACCCAATCTGCCACCTAGTATCCAGCATCACTGTGTAGTGGCCCATTGGTGGATAATCAGCATTTAGAGTGTTTTTTGAAATGGCTTTACTCACCTCTAAGCTGTGCTTGCCAAACTGCTATTACCGCCAAGAGCAAAATCATATTGCCACATACAGTATCTTCATCAGCTCACAAGTTTGTAAATATTGGGAGCCATCCTAACTGAATGAAGTTGACGGTAGAGTTTGAGATCTCCTCAGCAGATGCTTTTGTTTTTCTGGACCCAGACTAACCAGCAGTTCTATGTGTGCAACGTGACAAGCCCTTATCAAATCAGGCAACCCAACAATTGAGTTTAACTCCCCGGGCCATGCACTCCTGTACGCCACCCTCCCTTTGGTGGTTTGTAGGGTCATCGTGGGTACAGATGCATCTACTTGTGTGTGTGTGTGTGGGGGGGGGATACGTCTGAGCTTGTAGGCACATGTCTTTCTGTTGTGCCTGTTTTTACAACCAACAGTCCTAGGTCTTATCTGACTTGTTACCAATCTGACTTGTGTGAGTCGACATAAATAAATAATTTATATCTGGTGGGTATTTTTCTTGCTTCTCAGTGAGATATTGGCAACATTTGTTTGTTTGTTTGTTTGTTTGTTTGTTTGTTTGTTTGTTTGTTTTTTCCGAGGTGTCACTGGGACCTCTCATACTAGCCTTGAATGCGGTGACGCGTGGCAGCAGTTAATATGCTCATCACATCGCTTTCCTATTCCCAGGGTGTGCATGCATGTTTTATGAGAGAGAGAAAGAGATTTCAGTGTAAGCGTGTCATGCATGTTGGGTATCTGTGTATGTGTTGTGTAGCTGCTAATCTAATAATTTTACTTATCAGTGTGTGTGTGTGTGTGTGTGTGTGTATGTGTGCTCGCCTCCGATCCACGGATTGATATCCACGGTGACTAGTTTTAGTTTTTATTTTATGATTGCTTGTTTCGTTCCTTTTTTTTTTTTTTTTAACTGCGTCAAACAGTTGAGCGCAGAGCCTTGGAGTCCCAGCATGCATTATTCAAGGCGTTAGATAACACAAAGATGCAAATTTCAACCACCGAGCAGCAAAAGAAGAGAAAAAAAACCCTGTCTCAATTTCCACCCTAAGACTCAACACCTTTGAGCTCGCTGAACAGTGTTACCCCTGTTGGGCTCCGAGCCAAGATCCAATCAGATCAAGGCTCGCTGCCAGGAATTGCCCCACGATTTCACCAGTCAGTGTAATTGAATTGCCTGTGGACCAAGGGGCCCAAGCAGAGTTCATGGCAACACCCAAAGATATTAGATTTGGACTTTAAGAGAGCTGCACATTTCTTTGATACAGCTTAAAAAATAAACCATTGTCATGGCTGAGAAAGTGTACTTGTACTTGAAATATGATTTTCAATACTTTGGACTACAAAAACTGCAACTCTTCGGCTATCAACCAATTACATAATCCACAAGCATTAGGTACTACAAAATGCTTTCAGTCAATGCTATTTATATCGATTGTGCTTTAAATTCGGCGATAGTAGGCATTACATTTATGAACGATAGATATTCCCTTTTAATGGTAAAGATTTTGCACAGGTACAAAATACAACAATCACAGATGGTCTGAGTCAACTGTGTGTAGGATAGTTTTTCTTTTTTTTCTTTGACCAATCCAACACAGTGGCTTCATGGTCTCATTGGGGATGGCAAATTGAAAGTCATTCGATTTGGTTTCCCAGGAACGTTGAGGACAAATGTTTTCTTTGAAAGGATTTTAATGGCAATGTCGCTCAAGTCCCCCTCATTTGAACAAGCGCCGAAATGTCTAGCACTGACCGCTGACGCCATGCCAACTCCAGGAAGGTTGCATCGGCACACAAAGCGCAGGGCTTGATATGTACTTTTGGTTTGGGGTTCTGATTGGGTACGTCTTTGCAAATGTCCCCCCTAGTTTTCCATTTATTGAAGGATAAATGTAAGCATGTTAAGGTATTTCCAGCAATGGATCAATGCCAGCTAACAGCCTCGCTGTGGCTTGATACCCTTCTTTACTACAGATCCCCTTTCAGAATGGTATTTCAAATGAGAGGACGTTTTCAGAAGCATGCCTGAGCCACTCTGGCACAGGGGAGGCCAGTGTAGATTACTTAAAAAAATGTCCAAGAGCAAGGGCCGAAGCATTTGTACATTGGAATTCTTCCCATTTTCTATGTTGATGTTGGTTTCAACAGCATGAGTCTGGAAGGAAAGCCTTAGTTTTCCTTGCTTTTCTGCAGAAATCCAACTCTATTGTCAACCTCTTGGTATTTTAGGATTGCGACGTAACTCCCTCTGTTTGGGAAATCAAAGATGAGAGGGTTTCATCCCCTCTGAAGTCATAAGAATGGATTAAATACACAGTAGTAGAGAGGAATATAAAATGAAGGCAAGACAATTCAAGGACTCTGATATTGGAAATATCTGTTATTTTAAATATTTCATATCTGAAACTTATATTCCTCAAGGATCAACACTTATGTGTATTGATCTTTATTATTACTGTCGATCGTTAAAAAAATAAAATAATAATAATTAACTTATCGCATAACTTTCTGTGATTAATCGTGATTAATTGTTTTTTTTCTTCTTAAGAGTGAAGCTTCTAATAATGTATATTTAAATGTAAAATCACAGAATTAAAGTAGAATCAACACCAAGGAAGTACATTTTAATTCAAATACTATTGTTTCATAGCTTCTACACTGCGTTCCAAATGATTATGCAAATTGGATTTAAGTGTCATAAATATTTAATTTTTTGTTTTTAAATTAAACTCATGGATGGTATTGGGTCTCAGGGCTCTTTGGTTCACTGAAATCAATCTCAGACACCTGTGATAATTAGTTTGCCAGCCGAGCCCAATTAAAAGGAAAACTACTTAAGAAGGACGTTCCACATTATTAAGCAGGCCACAGGTTTCAAGCAATATGGGAAAGAAAAAGGATCTCTCTGCTGCCGAAAAGCATCAAATAGTGCAATGTCTTGGACAAGGTATGAAAACATTAGGTATTTCACAAAAACTTAAGTGTGATCATTGTACTGTGAAGAGATAAGAGATAAGGGCATAATGAGGAAGGTTTCTGCCTGACAAACTCATCGGATTAAGAGAGCAGCTGCTAAAATGCCATTCCAAAGCAGCAAACAGGTATTTGAAGCTGCTGGTGCCTCTGGAGTCCCACGAACCTCAAGGTGTAGGATCCTCCAGAGGCTTGCAGTTGTGCATAAACCTACTATTGGGCCACCCCTAACCAATGCTCACAAGCAGAAACGGTTGCAGTGGGCCCAGAAATACATGAAGACTCATTTTCAAACAGTGTTGTTTACTGATGAGTGCCGTGCAACCCTGGATGGTCCAGATGGATGGAGTAGTGGATAGTTGGTGGATGGCCACCTTGTCCCAACAAGGCTGCCACGTCAGCAAGGAGGTGGCGGAGTCATGTTTTGGGCTGGAATCATGGGGGGAGAGCTGGTAGGCCCCTTTAGGGTCCCTGAAGGTGTGAAAATGACCTCGGCAAAGTATATATAGTTTCTGACTGACCACTTTCTTCCATGGGACAAAAAGAAGAACCGTGCCTTCCGTAGCAAAATCATCTTCATGCATGACAATGCACCATATCATGCTGCAAAGAATACCTCCGTGTCATTGGCTGCTATGGGCCTAAAAGGAGAGAAACTCATGGTGTGGCCCCCATCCTCCCCTGACCTCAACCCTACTGAGAACCTTTGGAGCATCCTCAAGCAAAAGATCTATGAGGGTGGGAGGCAGTTTGCATCAAAACAGCAGCTCTGGGAGGCTGTTCTGACATCCTGCAAAGAAATTCAAGCAGAAACTCTCCAAAAACTCACAAGTTCAATGGATGCAAGAATTGTGAAGGTGATATCAAAGATGGGGCCTTGAAACTCTGTTACGCATAATAATTTGGAACAGTGCGTTTGTTCAATAACATTCGAATTATACCCTAGCGGTTGATGACTTGAAAATAATACTGACTGTCATTTGCATCGACTATTTAGGAAAATCAGAAAGAAAATATAATTTGCATAATAATCTGCAACGCGGTGTAGAGTCTCTCCTGTGAACTACAGATTTTCAATGAAACCATCAAGCCATCAAAATATACTGTCAGCTTGAACGGCATAGTTCTTATATGCACAAACAGAAATAATAACAAAACCCACACTTATATGTTAAAGTGCCCGTTGAAAGCCATCAAGGCCATTACAATTAGATATTAGCTTAGAAGGCAATAATTTATTATATGCACTAATATAAATCATATTTAACAACAATAAATGTGTTCCACATTCAAGTGCCAGTTGAATCAAAAAGTTCCACAATAGTCCATGCAAATATGAAAAATGAACAAGGAAACATTCTGCTGAAAGTTCAGAATGTTGAATCTTTTTCACTCCATTGAACAACAACAACAACAACAATTCGGCTTAGTCCTCCTTTACATTCAACCAGTTACTAAAACAGACCAGTTACATTATCAGGGGACAAATCAGCTCTCTTCTTCTGGATGATGTGGCCTCAGAGTAAGAGCAACCTCTCACAAGGTCCGTGTCAGATGCCTTCTCACCTACTGGAAATAGGTTCAGGCGAGGGGTGGCGCCTGGGTAGAGCTTGCAGGAGGCAGGACATGACACAAAAACGACGCTGCGGAAATTGCAGTGTTTCAGTCACATGATAGAAACGTCATCAACACGCCCACTCTCTCGCTATGAATTCTCCGGATAATGACATGCTCTATTCACACATCTCATTCGGCTCAATCGAACATGACAGTGGCCCTTTCTCAATCTGGGTTCTTGTCTGTACTTGTGTTCTTGTGGACTTGTGAAACGTCATCAGTCGCAGCCCAAGTACTGTTCCAATTCAAAGTCTGCATCAAGCCAAGTCCAGTCCAAATGCCCGGATGTGGACTTGCTCCGCCCATTTTATCGAGGATGCATCGGTGGTGACTTGTGTGGGCTTGGGACAGCCAAGTATCCCAGAATGCATTTCGCACCAAGCGGTGGTAATGGTATTGGTCCCTGGAGTCTGAACTCCCGAGTCGAACTTGCCAAGTCTGAACTACCAAGTCCGCAAGTCCGCGGACTTGGTATTGAGAAACGGCCATAGACTTTGTACGAGGGAGCTGGAAGGGTAAAGTCTGTTTAATGTCTGGTCCAGCTGATTCGGCCATTTACGTTCTCACATATTGCTCGTCAGCTGCCACAGGTATTAAACAAAACGCAGCTGTTTTTATTTGGGTTGATTTTTTTTTTACAGGTTAAAAAAGCAATCAAGCACTAAAACAAAAAGCACCAATCTTTATAGATGTTTTTTTTTTCATTTAGACATACAACTTATCTGTTTTTTTCATTGCTGCTCTATAGATTCAAGGATATGTAAGCTGTGAACACTCATTCGATTTTAGATTATACATTTTATAATATGTGATTTTATGCAATACAGGTTCCAATACATAGGGGATTCCAGCATCTGTACTGCCGTCCACTATGTAAATCACAGTTTTCCATATTTATAAATCTTTTTGGTTTTAATTCTGAACACAGTGGCATAAAATCCCAAAGCACATATTAATGTATGCACGGGTGCGGATGTATGCCTGTATGTATGTATGCAAATCTTTGAACAGAATTTATACCACAGCGTTTTGTTCGTAATTCACAAATGGAATGGCGCAAAGGTAGGGGTGTAACTGTAGATGTGATCGGAACGGCACGGAATGCCGCTTTAAAAGGCATTATTATTTATTATTATCAGTATTATTTTAGATTTAGTTTAACATTATCTTTATTTATTTTGCATCGTTTGGCAATTGGGCTCTTTTGCTCATCACTCCTGGCGAGGTATAAAGCAAACATAGGCATACTTGATGAACTACAAATATAGGAGCGATGAGCTTGAATTCCCCCATTGGATAGAGGACTAGAGCCCAACAGGTGCAATGCAGCAAGCAAGCAGGCAGCAAAGCAGGTAGGGCAGGAGGAATTGGCTGCTTAAACAGGCCAGCCCATATGGATGTGGAAGCATGTGGTGGCGTCAAGTCTGACAGAACTATCGCCACAAGCTACACCTCATCTAATAAGATCAATTGAAGCTCTCATGAAACAATGATCAGTTTGAACACAAACATAGATTGTCCGAATTATGAATAGCTACAATTTGCCCTCGATCCGGGACTGCGATGACCGCAGCTTGGTTTAGCGATCATCAGCACATTGT
>NC_137197.1:30872229-30874729 GCF_960531495.2 Zeus faber | reverse complement strand
TCGCTGGCCACAAGTATAAATAATAATAATAATAATAATAATAATAATAATAATAATGATGATGATGATGATGATGAGGGTGATTTCGGAGGAGGAGGAATGGCGTTCAGAGCTTGCTCTTGGTCAGCTGACGAGCCTGTGCGCTGATCCCCTCTGCAAGACTGGAGAGACCAATCAGCGGCGTGTGGGCGCTGATTAGGCCAATTCGAGGCAGCTTGGCTGCTGCAAGAAAAGGGAACCGTGCTGTCGTCCGCAGCCAGTGCTTGACCACGCCCTTGGTCCGCCATTTGGCTGACAGCCGACACCCCAGCCAAATGGCGGACCAAGGGCCCAGTAACTTCTGAAGTTACTGGGCGTGACATCAAGGTCGTGACATCAAGGTAGTGCCCTGCTCGGTCAGGATTTCCTCCTGAATCCCGACTCTGGAAATGACCTGAATGGCAACACTTTTGGCCGTAATAGTGCGCAGGGGCACTGTTTCGGTGTAGCGGGTTTCATAATCCACTAGGACTAACACAAAATGATAACCCCGGGCAATGGGGTCAAACGGTCTGATGAGGTTCATACCGAGTCTTTCGAATGGGACCTCGACTAGGTGGAGGGGCTTCAACAGCGCTCTTGGCGAAGCAGGAGGGTGGACTAACTGGCACTCAGGACAGTTAGGGTACTATTTACGCACATCTGCCCAAATGCCCGGCCAATAGAAGCGGGCCATTATTTGCTGTCGTGTTTTATTGTGACCGAGGTGACCAGCCATTGGGTTATGTTGAGCCGCCTGGAAAAGCATTTTCCGGCAGCTCTTCGGCACCAACAACTGGGTTATCTCCTCTCCTGTCTAAGTGTCACGGCTCACTTGATATAACACCAAAAATACCGCAGAGTGAGCACGGCGTCTGGGCGCATCAATTTGCCAACAATTTTAACCACCCCCTCAAAGCGCGTTGGGTGTCATCTCGCCACTGCTCCAGCGGAAAATCATCGATAGGAAAGGTAAAAGAGACTGGGGGAGATCCTACTTGGGATCACGCCGACCCTGCACCTGTCGCCTCTGCCGACGACCCCTCCGCGTCACACCACTCACATTTTCCTACCGACCGTGAATGCACTCCCCCAGCCTCTCTCATCAATGCATCAAACCCTGGCCAATCCGTGCCCAAAATCAGGGAGTGCAACACGTGGGAACTAACCGCAGCCTGTACCCTATGCTTTTTTCCCCTGTTACGAATTTTGAGCCGGGCCATTGGATACATGTGAACATACCCATGCACACAACAAACCACCACCTGTGACACCTCCACCAAAGCCCCAGGTCAAACCAGGTGAAACCAAACACAGAGTCAGGCAACGCCTGATGTCTACCCCCTTGTAGCCTTACCGATACTTGGTAGGCCCCTTCCCGACCGGGGGAGATGGCTGGCGACCCAGACCACCTGGCCCATCCGGGGGCAGTCACGGCGGTCATGGCCGGGCCCCCCGCAGTGCCCGCACCGCAGTGCCCGCACCGCAGTGCCCGCACCGCAGTGCCCAGACATCTGAGCAGCTCTCTGATTTCCCGCAGCAGCACCGCCCTGGGAGCTGAGGGGGGACGGAGAGGGGACAGCACGAGAAGGGGAAAGAGCGCCCCGTAGTACCACAGGACCGGCTGTAGGACATCTGCCCTCCCGCCAAGAAAATTGCGTCCATGGGTGTGGCAGAGCTTTGGTCGTTCTCCTCTGGGGCACCGGGATGAGCTGTGGACCCTGCGAATACCGCGTGGGTCCTGGGGTCGGACACAGGTCTGGTCCTCTGGCTGCTCCCCGGTCGGTGGTGGCGGGCCGGCAGCCTTTCACAGCTTGCACCCGGGAGCTCACGCTGGTGAGGACGCGCTCCAGCCGGCAGCGGAGGAGTCCCGCTCCTCCTCTGCGAGGCCTTTCTGTAGCCAGCGGATCAGCTCCTGGGCGCCTTTCCCTCGGCGCCCTGCACCTCCCGGTTCCCTGTTCAGGTGCCACTTGTGGGAGGCCCATAGGTAAGGCTTTAAGGAGGGAGTCCTTTCTGTCGTGGTGCGCCAACATGGCGAGAGCTTTTATCAAATTAAATGTTTATTTATTTTATCGCTGGCCACAAGTATTAATAATAATAATTAATAATAATAATAATGATGATGATAATGATGAGGATGATTTCAGGAGGAATGGCGTTTGCTCCTGGTCAGCTGACAAGCCTATGCATCGATTCCCAAGCCACGCGGGCACAGATTAGGCCAATTTCGAGGCAGCTTGGCGGCCGCAGGAAAGGGAACCGTGCTGTCATCCGCAGCCGGTGCCTGACCACGCCCTTTGGTGCGCCACACCTTCCATTTTATATGTTTAGTTTTTTATGTATTTAGTTACATTATCCGCTTTTCCACGGCCAGGTCTCTCTTGCAAAAGAGATTCTGAATCCCATTGAGACTCCATTTTTTTTTTATCACAATATGATGCAAACTAAAATCCCAGACGCTGTCTAGTGTTATGTCAGGATA
>NC_137197.1:30844729-30867229 GCF_960531495.2 Zeus faber | reverse complement strand
AGAGTCTGAAGACTCGGGTGAAGTCTCGTCCATATGCCTGGCAGAGGTCGCTGAGGCAGTCAAAAAGCTCCTCGGTGGCAAGGCGCCAGGGGTGGACCAGATCTGCCCTGAGATGCTGTAGGTTCTGGACATTGTTGGGCTGTCTTGGCTGACACGCCTCTTCAGTGTTGCGTGGATGTCAGGTACAGTACCTGTGGAGTGGCAGACCGGGGTGGTTCCCATTTTTAAATAGAGGGACCGGAGGGTGTGCTCCAATTATAGGGGTACCACACTGCTCAGCATCCCCGGGAAAGTTTACTCCAGGGTGCTGGAAAGGAGGCTCTGGCTGATTGTCGAACCTCAGATTCAGGAGAAGCAATGCGGATTCCGTCCTGGACGTGTAACAGTAGAACAGCTCTTTACCCTTGCAGGGTTGCTGGGGGGGTCGTGGGAGTTTGCCCAGTCTACATGTGTTTTGTGGACCTGGAGAAGGCTTTTGAAACTCAGGGAATCCTGTGGGGGGTACTGAGGGAGTATGGGCCTTGTACAACCAAAGTGAAAGCTGTGTTTGCATTCTCGGCACAAAGTCAAACACGTTCTCAGTGGGTGTTGGACTCCGCCAAGGTTGCCCCCTGTCCCCTGTTTCTGTTTGTGATATTCATGGCCAGGATCTCAAGGCGCAGCCGAGGTGAGGAGAGTGTTCGGTTTGGGAACCTCAGAATTGCAGCTCTGCTTTTTGCAGATGATGTGGTTTTGTTGGCTTCATCAGACCGTGACCTCCAGCACGCACTGGGGCAGTTTGCAGCCGAGTGTGAATCGGTCGGGATAAGAGTCAGTACCACCAAGTCTGAGGCCATGGTTCTCTGCCAGAAAACGGTGGATTGCTCCCTCTCGGTTGGGAGCGAGTTGCTGCCCCAAGCGAAGGAGTTCAAGTATCTCAGGATCTTGTTCACGAGTTAAGGGAAAATGGAGTGTGAGATGGACAGGCGGATCGGTGCGGCGTCAGCAGTGGTGCGGGGGCATTGTACTGGACCGTTGTGGTGAAGAGGGAGCTGAGCCAGAAGGCAAAGCTCTCAATTTACCAGTCCATCTACATCCCAACCCTCACCTGAGCAGTAGTGACAGAAAGAACGAGATCATGAATACAAGCGGCCGAAATGAGTTTCCTCCGTGAGGGCTGGGCTCGAGATAGGGTGAGGAGATCGGACATCCGAAGGATGCTCGGGGTAGAGACGCTGCTCCTTCGCGTCTAAAGGAGCCAGTTGAGGTGGTTCGGGCATCTGATCAGAATGCCTCCTTGGCGCCTTCCCTTGGAGGTTTTCCGGGCACATCCAATTGGTAGGAGACCACGGGGTAGACCCAGAACGGGCGGGAGGGATTATATATCCCAGCTGGCCTGTGAATGCCTCTGGGTCCCCCAGGAGGAATTGGAAAACATTTCCGGGGAGAAGGGGGCTTGGAGCTCCTTGCTCAGCCTGCTGCCACTGCGACCTGGCCCTGGATAAGCGGTTGACAATGGATGGATGGATGGATGAAGCCCCCTGCTTGATTACTTGATGACTAATAAATGCCTCGTGCACACACACACACACACACACACACACACACACACACAAACACACACACACACACAAACACACACACACACACACACACAAATGCACATGCTGGCTGATAATTGGTATAATGGATATTTTCCTGATTTCAGATTTCATGATGCCATGCCTTTAATTTGCAGTTGTAAAATGCCTTTGCATACACACTCTGACATACAGCACAAGAATGCAGCTTGGAAGAATACAGGCCCACGCTATTAATCAAAATAAAGTCCTGGTGTTCCATGTCTCCTATGGGTGCAGGGCATGTAATCTAACTTAAAGTAATGGATGAGCAATTAACAAACTGGCGAGCCGAGCGCCGCAATCATTCACTCCGGGCTCTCGCACGCCCACTCGGGTCACTGGAATTATTTTGTCTGCTCTTGTGTGTGTGTGAGTGTGTGTGTGTGTGTGTGTGTGTGTGTTTGGGGGGGGGGGTGCACCACGTGACTTCATTCTCTGCAACACCCCATCTAATTCTCTCTCTCTCTTTTCTCTCTCTTTCTCTCTCTCTCTTTCTCTCTCTCTCTCTCCCTCTCCCTCTCCCTCCCCTCTCTCGCCCTCGCTCTCTAAGACAGCCTTTCATACATGGTGCTAGATCTTAATGGGATCTCAAAATTCTGCTGCAATTATGAGGGCGGGCGGGGGGGGGGGGGGTTCTGAAACTATGCAGCGCTGCATAGTTTCACACTGAAAAACTACATTAATTTGCGCTCACATTGTGGTTGAGAGATTTTCTTTGTCCTTTGTTGGAAAGGGGAAGGCAAATTTTGTTGTTTTCCTCGATGATATGCAAATTTTAATCGCAAATGACTATCACAAACGCAGATAGGTAACACATTGTGGAGACATTATCATGAAGCAGATTTTCAGTAGAATATCAGGTTGAGAAGGAAAAAGTGACTGCGTCATTATATGGACTTTAGGCTACGTCCACACTGCAGGCAAAAGTGGCCCAAATCTGCTCATTCTTATTCATGGCAGTGTGAACAACGCAAATCATATTGAATCTGATCTTTTCAATTTGTATTTGGACCACTTTCATATGTGGTCTTAAATCTGTTGCAAGTCAGATTTTTTCCTTATGTGACCTCACAAAATGTCCACGGAACACACAAAATTCTGCCCCTGACTTGAGGACCGGCGAGCAGAGCGAGGCACCGCAGCCACCCGCACCGTGGCCGCCTGCCACCGTTAACCAGCGAAAATAAATAAAAAAATGATAAATAGACCGATCTGGCGAGGGGACACCCACGCTCGTCACGTTCATGAATGTCACCGGATCTAAAATATTGTGTGTGTGTGTGTGTGTGTGTGTATGTGTGTGTGTGTATCCTCTGAGGGAGCAATCAGGGAATTTGCACACATTGTGTTTTAATTTTAATTGCATTTTATTTAACTTCCAGTTCACACTGGAATCTGATATTGGCCACATTTAAAAAATAATGTGAATAGCGAAACAAAAAACAAATAGGGGTGCAGGCATGTGTAAGCGTGTTTTTATTTCTTTTTAACATTGTGAATGGGCATCGAGATTTCACTAGAAACAGCTGTATTATTGACTTAAACAGGGGTCCGCAACGCAGCAGACCCCTGTTTAAGTCAGACAATGGAGGGGCGGGGTACTGATGGGGGGGACAAATAATAGCCATATTTAAGCAGGTGCCACTATGTGGGAGGGTAAAAAAGGAGACAATAACAAGACAATAACAGAAGACAATAACAGACAATATCTCTTTCCCAACATTATTTTTTATAATCACAGCAGAGGAATAACAGAGTGACTATAGTTTTTTAATGAGTCACATATTCCAGATTAAATTACTTTATTTTGTCGGTTGGCAGAAGGAGACAAAGTCCAGACGACGAGCAGGTAGCAAATTTATTTCCTTGGCAAGATTTGAATATTCATTATATACACATTCTGAACATGTCCTCATTGGTCGAGTCCTAACGGGTCTTTATTGGTGGAGTTGGTGTCAGCATTCAGTGCTGAATGCTAGTCGTGCAATACTGGTGGTAATGGTAAAAGAGGCTGGATCGGAATGGTTTCATTACTGTTGTCGCTGACACTTGTATCTTGGCCAATATTTTTGTTGTTTTTTTCTATTTTTCTATAAGGTACATAAAACTTAACATAAACTGGGATAGCAGAAAATACAACTAAGGCGGCTTAGCCCCCTCGTGGCGCTCGGCCTGTGCGGAGACATTCCTCAAAACTTCAGGCAAATAATTTAAATGTGACAGAGAGCAACCGTATTTGGGATTTAATATCCCAGTCTGTCAGTGCTGTTGGTGTTTTGAAATGCACACCTTCAGACTGTAAAAGAACATTTGAACGAACGTGCCTCGAGAGGGAAAGAACACGCCGTTCTGGCGTGCCCATCGCGGGCAACCCCGTCACTGGCTTGCACATCGCTACCACGTGCGTCTTCTTACCGTCGGAGGGCACAGATTTGTAAATTGTCTTCTATTAAATTGCGACATCGGTTCAGCCCTAGTAGGTTAGACTAGGCTAGGTGCCAGAGGTGGGCTGTCCACCAATCGCAGAAGAGAGGTAGGCGGTCAGCGACTCAGAGAAAAGTTGGTGATCAACCAATCACAAATCCTGCCCTCACCGACAACGGTGTTTTCATTGTCGTGGTCAGAGGCACAATGGGGAGAAATCCATTATTTGGTCAGCAATAGGTCGGCTCTGAAAACTAACAAACGGACGTGCATTAGAGCGTGCATTAGAGCGTGCATTAGCTTGGGCCAGATTTGAACATTCATAGATAGTCCTCTCTTTATTGGTCCCTTGTTCTCTCTCCGATCTCGCTAACTCTCTCTCCTTTCACATTCCCAGCTTGTCTTTTCCTCCTTCACAAACGCAGTCCCCCACCCCCCTCCACCTCTCTATCCGCACCCCTTTCTTTCTCACACACACCCACACCCACACCCACACATACGCACACACACACACACACACACACACATCCACACACACACACACATACGCACACACACACACACACACACACACACACCCACACACACCCACACATACACACACACACACACACACACACACACACACACACACACACACACACACACACACACACACACACACACACACACACACACACACACACACACACAATCTGAGTTCCGTTACACTGCCCACATTGTGGGCTTTGTTCCACTGGGCTCATTCCATATGTGTGTCACATCTCCTCTCCTCTATTCTCTCCTTCTCTCTTTTCTCCCCTTCTTGCCACACAGATCCCCTGCCTCCCTCTTTCCATTTTTATGACATCCCCTCGTCTCTCCACATTTACCCCCAACACACACACACACTCTTTCTCCCTCCCTCCCTCTGTTTTTGAGACAGAGGATGTGCTGGCTCTGGCCGGCTCCCAGAATGCAACCAACGTTTCATGGCCAACTGAAAAGGACTTCAAAACAAATCCGCTGGCCAGTTAACTGCTGCTGCTGCTGCTGCTACTGCTGCTGCTGCTGCTGCTGCTGCTGCTGCTGTTGCTACTTGTGCGATCTAACTGGTATCGGGCGTCCATTAAGTAGTGCAGAGCATTGCATCAAGGTCACCTCTGACCTTGGGCGGTCCCTGCCCGTGCAGCGAGGCTGATGGGGCCACTGGCAACGTCCAAAGGTTTAACAGCTTATTTCCTGTCATCTTCCGATCCCAACCCGCGCAAATGACTTCCACCTCCCGTTGGCTGTAGCTTTGGGAAAATGAATGGAGCCCAGCTATCAGTCATTCGAAGTCATTGAAAGGCTCGTGGAGGTCGGTCGGTTCACCAGGTGTGCCATCTTGGCAACGATCTCCGCCAGAAAGTTGAAGTCCAGTCGTCTAGTATATACTGTATCTACATTTCTGTCCTCACGGAAAAAAAGGCTTTTCACCCCAACAATGCCACCCAGTGCGCGCCATGGAAGTGAAAACCTGAAAGCCGTGATCGACGATTCCACTGACGCCCTGTTGGCGCGGCCATTTTTTGCGTTTTCTGATTTTCCAATTAAAAACTGGGGTCAGCTTCCGTCTGCTTGTCCCTCTCCATCCCCCCGCCCCCCCTCTCTTTATCTCGGTGTGACTCCTTGGCACTCTCCCTGTGTTTGTCTGTCTCTTGTCTCCCTCTCGCCTGCCAGTCCGGCCATTTTCTCTTTTTATTCTGCCAGTGAGACGAACGAGCCGCCCCCCCCCTTCCTCCCCCTTTCTCCAATTTTCTCTGCATGCCTCCGCTCAACTGCCGTCCCACTAACGTTCTCTCTCTCTGTCTCGCTCTCTCTCTCACTCTCTCTTTGTCTTTCTGTTCTCGTGGCCAGCCCCTCTTCACTCCTTTCTCTTTCTCCCAGCAGGACAGTCCTCTCTCTCTTTCTTTTCTTCCCCTTCCACATCTATCGCGCCTGCCCTTGACGCCCCAACTGGTGTGTACCCGCTCCCTCCCTCCATCCCTCCATCCCTCATTTTCTCAGCTACCCTCCTCCTCCTCCTCCTCCTCTTCCTCCCTCCAGTCTCTCACAGAGAAACAGAGAGAGATGGAGAGAGAAAGATGGAGAGACAGTTGGGACCAATCTTGGCAGCTGTTTGAAATTCTTTCTCTTCCCTTCTCTCTGTCTCGCTCTCTCACTCCGTTCTGCACTCTGGTCTTGTTTATTTGGCTTGGTGTCTGTCTGTTTTCTCTCTCTCTCCATCTCTCCCTCTTTTCCGCCCTTATTCGGGATTGGTTCCCCCTGCACCATGCCAGAGGGTCTCACACTCGCCGGGGGGGGTTGGATAGATAGATAGATACAGTAGATAGATGCATAGGTGATGATAGATAGATAGATAGATAGATAATGTGATATACTGTGATATTCTTACATTTTCCTGAGTTTGACCATTGCCTCGACGGTTTTTCGGATTTTGGAAAGTGGACTTTGGCTTGGCTAGTGTTCAGCTGGCGCTAGTTAGCCTGTTAGCTTAGCATATTGCTAACTATGCCAGCATCAATGCCTACCTCCTCGGACTGTGGGAACTGTTTGAGCCTGGTCGACAGGGATTTTTCGACCAGGCTCAGTGCTTGGTAGAAGTCGGTCTTCAAAGACATCCATAGCCTGCGTGAGGACGTGAAGAAAAAGCTGAGCTACCGGGGACGGTAGCTCAGGAGGTAGAGCTGGTCGTCTAGTGATCTAAAGGTTGCTGGTTCGATGCCAGGCTCCTCCTGCTAGCATGCTGTAGTGTCCTTGAGCAAGACACTTAACCCCTCATTGCTCCTGATGGCTGCGTCCGTCGGTGTTTGAATAATTGTAAGTCGCTTTGGATAAAAGCGTCTGCTAAATGACTAAATGTAATGTAATGTAAAAAAAGGATGAACTGTTTGTGCGTCTGACCTCTATTGCTAGTGCTCAGGATAAGCACATCTCCTGCTCCATGTCCTTCGCTGTGATCGGACCTGACTAAGACTCCATTCTCCCAAGGCCCGGATCCATTCTCACTGTCGGTGAGTCGGGTCCATCTGACGCCCTGCCGGCTGTGATAGAGGAGCCATGGCCGAAGTCCCGGACCTTCTCCATCCCAGAGCCTTGGACCCTGGCGGCGTGACCCCACTGTTTTCAACGCCGTGGAGCCGCCTCGGCTCACGCAGAGGGATCTCCGGGGCCACTGATTTGGACTGCCTGCCTGCGGCACCTCCAAGAGGACGGTGCTCTCTTGGCTCGGAACACCTCTGCTGCCAGACCTCCATCCATGCTCATGGTCGGCTCCTCCATGATTCGACACATCACCCCGCCTGCAGCTAAAACCCTCTGCTACCCGCGTGCCCGCGTCCAGGACATAGACTCCAAAATCCCACAGCTGCTGGATCGAAACCCATCTGCCACCCAGCTTCGGATACGTAAAATTCACGCGTGTCCATCAGCTACACACTACCTCAAGGGATACTGCTGCTCGCTCAGCGTACCGTTTGTGGACAATTCTGGCACCTTCTTAAACCGTCCAAACGTCTTCAGACATGATGGAGTACATCCAAACTTTCACGGATCACTTCTCCTCGCCATGAACATGGAACTTACGTTAAAATCCTCTGTTCACTACTGATGTGTCCCTGAGTCCGATCCACTCTACTGACATTAATGAATGACATAAATTCTGTCATTCTGCTTTACAAATTCCTGTAATTATAAACCATAGACTGACATTATGTAACTTCCCTGTAACATACAGGAAACGAAACAATTGACTACCTGTTCAGACTCCAACTATCAGTACCCCGCAAAGCCATGCACCCAGAACAATAAAAATTGCTTTATTAGACGTCAGGTCACATTAAACAAATTGCACATTAAACACATTAAACACAGGTCACTAACTAAGAAGTAATTTTTAGTTAATGACCTCTAAGTACCCATAACCTAGAGTTCTCTCTACTGACTGAGACTTGGCAGGACAGAAATGGCACAGTTGCACTCATTGAGACAGCACCTCCTCATTTCAAATTCATCCAAACCACTACAGCTGATAAGAGAGAATCTACGTCTTTTGAACACCTTGCTATATCTATAAACCCCAGTGCCCTGATTCTTATCATCACTGTCAATCGGCCACCAAAATCTAAATGTGGCTCTCTTGTGAATTCTCTGAGCTACTGTCCAAGGTCTCCACTGATTATGATTGTATAATTATCTCAGGTGATTTTAATATTCATGTTGACAATCAAACAGACCCAGATGCTCAACGCTTCATGAGCCTATTGAAGGCATTTGACCTCACTCAGCATGTTTCTAGACCCACCCACATTAAGGGGCATACTCTGGACTTATTCATATCAAAAGGACTTAAAATCACTGTACCCTATGTCATGGATGTTGCTATTTCAGATCACTGTTGCATTTTCTTTGACGTGTCTGCTCTTCCTGTACAACAGAGGGTTACCCGAACAATTAAAAAACGTATCATTAACAATAATACCATTGAAACCTTTAAGAGAATTTTAAATGAGTTACCGCTGTTCAAGGCATCATCAACTGAGGATCCTGTGAACAACTTCAACTCCAAAATACAAAATATCATTGATAAGATTGCACCTGTTAAAACTAAAAACATGGAAAAACGAAAAGACCCCTGGAGAAATAGAGCAGTTGTTAGGCAGCTTAAGAGAGAGTGTCACCAGGCAGAACGAAAAGACAAAACCTCAGGTTCATTATGAAATTTACAAGGATACACTCAATCGATACAATATAGAAATTAAACAGGCCAGACAGTCTTTCTTCTCTAAAATCATTAATGAAAACCTCAACAATAGTAAAGTGCTCTTCTCCACTGTTGATCGACTTATTAATCCACCATCTACAACCCCGTCAGAGATTCTCTCCACTGAAAAATGTGAGGAGTTCGCTACATTTTCAATAAGAAAATTAATTAATCAGACAGAATATTAGTTCCTCAACATCCAGAAATGAACCTACCCTTCAGTTCCCCAGTAATATGACTGCAGCCATGGCTCATTCCGTCCCCTTAGACATAAAAAAAACAGTTTAAAACAGTTTCCAACTGCCAAGCACATGAGGTATTAGAAATTTTAAACGGCTCTCTTCAATCAGGTATATTCCCTGCAGCATTTAAAACAGCTGTCATTAAACCACTCCTGAAGAAGAGCAATCTCGATGCAACAGTTATTGCCAACTACAGGCCCATTTACAACCTGCCGTTCCTCAGCAAAATACTTGAAAAAACAGTTTACCTTCAGCTTAACAACTATCTAACCTTAAACAGCCTTTTAGACACCTATCAATCTGGCTTTCGACCTCACCATAGCACAGAAACAGCACTTATTAAAGTTGTGAACATGTGAACACTGATTCTAAAAAACTATCTGTTGTTCTGCTCCTGAATCTCAGTGCTGCCTTTGACACTGTTGACCATCAGATTTTATTAGCAAGATTACAAAAATGGGTCGGCCTATCTGGCCCGGTTCTAAACTGGTTCAGAACCTACCTACAGGACAGGCAGTTCTTTGTGTCCATTGGAGATGTTGTCTCAAAAAAAGTGGATATTATATGTGGAGTGCCCCAAGGTTCGATTCTTGGCCCATATTTGTTAACCCTCTATATGTGGCCACTTGCACATATTATAAAGAAAAACTAAATAAATTACCATAACTATGCAGATAATTCACAACTGTAAATATCGCTATCTCCTGGTGACCTACTCCGCATACACTCTCTCACTCAATGTATTAATGATATTAATGCATGGATATCAGTGTGTGTGTGTGTGCGCGCGCGTGTGTGTGTGTGTGTGTGTGTGTGTGTGTGTGTGTGTGTGCGTGTGTGTGTGTGTGTGTGTGTGTGTGTGTGTGTTCTCTATGTTGTGAGATTTGTGTGTGTGCTCTGTATGCTGTGAGATCTTTTTTGACTATTATTATGATTGCACAGACATTTTATATATTTTCTTTGATTGTATTTCTCTAAAGCGCATTGTGTTGCCCTGGTATGAAATGTGCTTTATAAATAAAGTGTGACTTGACTTGACTTAGATACTCTTTCATCCCCGTAGAGCAATTGCTGAATTTTCTCTAATATCTGGAAACATTTGATATGGTACTTGGTATTGGATCATTATCTGGGCTATTTTTGTCTTTTTTAATACCCCATTCCAGCTGCATCCCATATTTAACTAAGGATATGAGGCTCTGGTGTAGTAGTTTTTCTACTTTCATTTTGTTATTCTTCGAGGAACATAGAAGAAGCTTCAGCGTGGAGCCACGTACAGCATCTCCTTTCCCATCGCTTCATCTTGCGGCCCATTTAAAAAAAAATTGTTGCCGTTGCCTTGATTCCTCACACTCCACTCTCCCTATTCCCTCCCCACCTTCCTTCTCTCTCTCTCTCTCTCTCTCTCTGTCTCTTCGTCTCTCCTCACTCCCATTCCAATGCAGGCCAGTCGATAGGGAGCCTAAACGATTTTAATTGGCGTGCGCTTTCTAATTCCGCGACCCCCGCAAGCACACACAGCTGTCCTGGCCTTCTGCTATGTGGCATTAACAAATAAGGTATTGTGGTGTGTGAGTGTGTTTGTTAGCGTCCATGAGCCAGTGTGTGTGTGGGTTCTTTCTATTATGTGTGTGTGTGTTTGTGTGTGTGTGTGTGTGTGTGTGTGTGTGTGTGTGTGTGTGTGTGTGTGTGTGGGGAGGTGTGTGTGTGTGTGTGTGTGTGTGTGTGTGTGTGTGTGTGTGTGTGTGTGTGGGGAGGTGTGTGTGTGTGTGTGTGTGTGTGTGTGTGTGTGTGTGGGGAGGTGTGTGTGTGTGTGTGTGTGTGTGTGTGTGTGTGTGTGTGTGTGTGTGTGTGTGTGTGGGGAGGTGTGTGTGTGTGTGTGTGTGTGTTTGCTTTGTTGTGTGAAACCTCTTCCCACTCGCCTCCCCTTCCCTCCCCTCTCCTTCCCAGAGCATGGGTGGTTGGAGGCTTTTACGACGAATCAATGGGAGATTTTTTGAATAGGAGGCAGCTCACATTTCCCCTCCGGCCGTGATCCCTTTATGTCTTTTTCTCCTTTCTTTCTCCTTTTTTTTTCCGCGACGACTGCGTGAAACCAGAACTCTGTGCCCGGGCACTGGTTTACCACAACTTTTCAAAGGTGGATGGAATGAAAGCCGCCAGCCTACACCACTTGCCGACCAAATCACGGCCATGTTAGCACCCGTGTTGGCGTCGTTTAGGCCACTTTCGAAACTCTGTTTTGGCTGTCACACCGTTTCCCCCGGTGTTTACCGATCTCCCGAGCGCTTTGAGCTCATGATAAAAAAACGATTTACCCACACAGCTGGAAGCAGTACATGCCTCTCCACTCTCCTGACAGCTAAATATTTCATCAATTCGCAGTTGGGACGGTTGGGTGGGTTGGCTAGGGGGGGTATCCCTGAGCTGACTGCAGTTCACGGCCAGCTTGAAAAGACAGCCAGGGGGCCCCGGGGCCAATAAAACAATCGGTTAAATATTAACAAGGGTTAGAAGAGGGGAAGCTAGCGAGCTAATGGGAGGGAGGGAGGGAGTTGAGGCATTTCCACGATAATGAGCACAGGGCCAGGGCAGGCGCATAGATTTTGGTGTCCTCAGGCAAGGGTTGCCGGTGTGTTGCTGTGTGTGTTTGTGTCCGTAGAGGTAGAGTAGAGGAAGGTACAGTCGAGGTAGAGTACATGAGGTACACTTCAAAAGAAGTAGGAATTTCTTATCAAAAAGACGCGTTCGCAACAAGATAAGAGCAGATTAACGCAGTGATCAGGGTTGCTGCTGTGCTCTTTGTGAAAGCCGAACGAATCTGTTGTCGTTCTGTTCTTTATTTTTCTCATCTTCAAGTAAAGGAAAGTCACGACCAGCTCCTCTCGCTGTCGCATTCTTTCACCGCAGCCATTGTTGTTTTACTCTGGGTTTTTTTTCTGTTTCCGGCAACTCGCTCTGGAAATAGGTGTCACAGAATCAGCGTCCCCTAGTGGTACAGAATGGTCTATAAAGAAACGGAAGTCTTATTGAGTATTCTGCTGACGGTGTTCTGGGACATGTTCTCCAAAGTAGTGGAGTAGACTGGGAGCACCTCATTAATGCGGCATTTGTGCAGTTGTGTGTGTGGATGCACTTTACATTTGCGACTGTGTGCGTGTATGTGTGTGTGTGTGTGTGTGTGTGTGTGTGTGTGTGTGTGTGTGTGTGTGTGTGTGTGTGTGTGTGTGTGTGTGTGTGTGTGTGTGTGTGTGTGTGTGTTGCTGCGTACGTCTGTCTGCAAAAGGCCTAATTGAGTTTATCCAGATGCCCTCCGCGAGGAAGTCATTCCAAAGTCCATTTTCTATGTTTTTTCACCAGTTCTCCAACATTTTTCTACGACTGCCGGTTTCCGTCGTGGAAAAGGAATCCTTGCCCACGGGCTTCATTAAGCCCAGGGAAGCACTGCTTTCTTTCACGGGGTGGGGGTCATCTGTCGAGGAGTCTTTTTTCGTTTCTGGAGAATCTCTCCGGGACGACACCTCTTGCTCCTGGCAACCGGCAAACCGATTAGCCCTCCATCCATCCCATCCCTCCTGTCCCTCTGCCCCTCCCCCCTCCTCCGTCTCTGTTAAACTGCAGCAGGGCGGGGGGCATCAGTTAGGCGTCCCATGGGTGTAACCCCCTCCCCCTCCTAAGACTGCCAGACTGTGATGGAGAACACAGGTGAGGAGCAGACTAGACCTCTTGTCTTTGTGAAAGAGCCCGTGCATGTGTGTGTGTGTGTGTGTGTGTGTGTGTGTGTGTGTGTGTGTGTGTGTGTGTGTGTGTGTGTGTGTATGCGTGTGTGTGTGTGTGTGTGCGTGTGTGTGTGTGTGTGTGTGTGTCAGATAGAGAGAATGGGTGAGGGGTCGGGCGAGATTTGTGGAGTGACTCAATAGCGTCAGTGGGTATCGGGTGCCCATTTCATTTTGTGTGAGGTTTTTTTTTTTGCTTTTTATCCCTAGAGTTTAACGAGAGTTTTTTTTTTTTTTTTCTACCCTTTCAACCCACACCACACATACACACTGTGCTGTGTTGTCTCTGCGAGGCCCCCCAGGGGCGGGGCCAGATGATATTAGCTTGAAGGATTAGCCAGCGTCATCACCTGCTCCGACTCTGCGTTGTCACACAACTCGTTCCAGTGTCGGGCGTGGAGGGCAGTTCGTTCACTAAAGTGAACCGATCTTTTTTAAACGTCAAAAGAGAATTTTTGTTTTTTGTTTTTCTTTTCTCATCTTCGCTGATGGCATTTGGGTAATTGAATTATCCACCTTACCCTCCTGAATTTTAACTACCTTCCCTACCTTCCTCCTACTTTCCCGCCACAAAAAAAACGTCTCCGCTGCGCGGCTGAGATAAGCGCGCGTCACCTGCGCCCCTTGGCTCTCACGACGTGCACCCCGGTGACAAAAGATAACTCTGTTTTTCTTCTTCCCACCTTTTCTCTCTCGCTCTCTCTCTCTACCCCCCCCCACACACATTTTCTCATTCTTTTTGTCGCCCTCTTGTTTCATTTTGTTTTACCCCCCCTCCGGCGTTCCCTTCCCTTTCTCCGTTATCCTTTCTCCTCGTCATCACCCAGTTGTTTTCCGACGCCCTTCCTCTCGTGTTCTCCGCTGCCTCCGCTGTCAATGCCGTCTGTCTTTCTACATTTGTCTTTCTCTTTCTATCCCACCCTACCGTCCTCCGCAGCAGAAAGAGAAGGACGTAATTATCCGCAGGATGACAGGGGGAACAATCCTGGTGTGTTTAAACAGGTTTTTGGCAGCACACTGGTGTATAGAGCTCACAGCCTTCTGCTTGGGCTCAACACGGCCTAATAACATTTGCTGTGTGTGTGTGTGTGTGTGTGTGTGTGTGTGTGTGTGTGTGTGTGTGTGTGTGTGTGTGAAGGCTGCCGATAGACCAGGATTTCAGCATGCGTCTATGTCTGGGGTCTTAGCCATCGCTGATTAGCAGCGTGTGCTCTTGGAGGCCAGCCAGATGTTTTTTTGTTCTCCCATTCACTTTTCACCCTTCGTACACGGCATCACGTAAGTGACTTTCTTATCTGCTTTCTTGATCCCGTCTAAGGCGGTCATGTTGGAAAAAAACGGCTTACAGTGCCAGCACACATGTATATTACAAACAGCGCACAGGGGATCCCAAACTTTAATAGCAATAATTAAGTATGCTATTCCATTTGGGGTTTACCCTCGTCTACCTTAGAAATTATTTAAATTCACCATTGCTGCCCTTTACTACCTGGGCCGTGCCCAATCGCTGCATTTTTTTGCCACGAAAGGCGTGTCTAATAAAGTGTCTGCTACCAAAAAGTAGCGAATAAGGGATATTAAAAAATAAATAAAATAACCGTTCATGGAGCAGTATAGGGAAAACAATGTGATTTGAAACTGCAAGGAGAGAGCCACCAGTCCGGACCTCCATCCCACTCTCTGGCGTCCTTCGACAAAGTGCCTCTCCCCCGCCGTGTGTGTCCCGGGGTGTGGTGCCATGCGGCCGGCGCTCGCCACCGAACAAATCAAGGCGAATTAGCCTATAATGAGAAGCTAATGAGAGGGTGTTTAGAGCTTGACAGTAAGTGGGGCTTCTCGGTGGAGAATGATGGTGTTTTTCTGTGTTGCCGTCCCTTGAGGCGTGGCGTCGGGTGTGTGTGTATGTGTGTGTGTGTGTGTGTGTGTGTGTGTGTGTGTGTGTGTGTGTGTGTGTGCTTGTGTGTGTGTGTGTGTGTGTGTGTGTCAGACATAAAATGCAGCCGGGCAGTATTGCATTGTGGGATTTCCCTGAATTCTTTGTTTATGAACAGAAAAGTCAGGGAATACCAAACATTCTCGATTGAGAAACATCCTCACTCGCTCAACAATGAAAGCCAGTGCTTACCTCGTTAGGGTTATTGACAGCCCTGTGAGGTCTGAAGACAAGCATGACGGGACAAATCAACTGCAGAGAGACATCTATGGCATCCATGGGTACATCCTTGGAAATTCTAAGTTAAGTGCGCCAAAGGCCTGTTGTCATGGAGCTCTATTTATGGCCAGGAGCAGAAAGTGATAGAAAACCTTCCTGCAAGATTGGTAGTTCCCTCTATTACCCAAGTGAAGTGGACGTCGTCCTCATCTACCGATCAAATAACAGCATGGCTGCCTCTGGAATTGTTGGCTTGATGAGCGGACGTGAGCTGCGGTGATCCATTTTTACAACGTGTTTGCATGTCCAAACAAGAATCAGTTGTAAATATAGTTTTATTTCTGTCTACCAAGGGGTCAGAAAACTCATGGGGAAGAACTTTTCCACTGACAGTTGCAACAGTAATCTCTTGAACTTGAACTTGAACACAAAATAATACGTTGTCAAATGCAAATGAAAGTGTCATGGCTCCCAGTTAATGCTCCTGACTGGAATCTTGAGCAAGTTACAAGTTACAGATTTCATGGAATCGCATGGATCTATTAAATAACATTACATTTTCATATTCTCTGTTTCTGGCATGTTTTCATGTATGTATTCATACATGTTGTATTTAAACTGAACTTTTCCAGATTTTACCAACAGAATCCAGTCTTCTCTTGGTGACAAGGGCTTTGACTGGGCGTCTCATACCTCTAGCGGCGGATTTTCTAACTTTTTCTAGCACCGATGTTGCCTCTGAATGGCTCTACAACTACCACTGTGGGTTTGGTTACCGCCGCCTCACCAGCTCCGGGCAGATGTGTGTGTTTCACGCTGATTGCTACCGAACCTCCAAAACCGCCCCAGAGGGCTTTGCTTTTCCAATGAGCCTCGAGGGGAGATTTTAGGGAATGTTTGGGGGGACATAAAGGAGCCAGATTAACCAGAGAGCAGCACAGGTTTTATGTATCTTGCTGTGCATGTTTTTGGTGTCAAAGCACACAAGGCACAGTAAAAGGTCAAATATGTGTTTCTGGAGTTGCAGAAATTGGTTGCCTTATGGCTGCTTTGGGAGAGAAATCATGCAAAATCAGGCCTATTGTATTGTATTAACGGTGCAAAGCTCAACACGGCATGTCTCAAGTGTGCATTGTTAAGCGCCAATGTCGATTGTTACACTGACATTACACCCATTAGCAGGACATCCAATATAATTTAAATGAGTCCAATGGTGTTTATGGGGTCTCTCACATTGGTTTTCTTATATTGTATCAGGAGTGTCTTGTCATAGGAGTAACTATGCTATGCATTATGGAAATTCACTCTCTCACACTGCTTTTTTCACGACCCCTTCTCTATCGTCATCATTTTAATAATGTAAATCCCTTTTCTACCAACGACTGAATTAGAACACGTTCTCTCTTTCATGCTTCATGCTTTGTTCTTTTCATTATGTTCTTTTGTCTGTCTTTCTCCTGTCTCTTTGCTTGTCCCTCTGTGTTATCTCTTGATTCTTTTGTTGTGCTTTCTTCTCCTCATGCCGTGCGACCATCTGCAGTCGAAGCCTTTTCCAGCCGAAAACCATTAAATCACATAGCCGGTGATCACCTTGACTGTCTTTTATCTGACTTGTCTGTCATGGGCAAAAGTCCAGGACCAGTTAACCTGCAGTCAGAGAGCCATGCCAGGATGCAGGCCATAACATTTGTCAATGCCTCTTAGAACTAATAAGTTCAGGGGTTGAGGGCCTTGCTTGAGAGCGCTGTGGCATACATATATACATGGTATACATAAAATAAAGGTCTCTGTTTCGTATGTACCAGTTCAGTACCACAGACCTATGTTATATGTCTTACCTAAGCCACTTGAGAGAGACAACACCTACGTATACTGTACCTGTATGTTTTGACATACATCTCATACATGAAGCACAAAACTCTAAAAAGTGCTAAATCTGCATGACAGTTGCCATAATCATGTCACAAAGCATATGCCAATGCTGTATGTGATCTTATATGAATCACATACAACAACGTATGATTGTTATATGATAATCAGAACCTCATATGATGACACAGAGCGTAGTCTGTGTCTTTCACGATGAAGTCCTGACTTTGCTGTTTTTTTCTTGGGGAAGAAAAAATGAGTCATTTTGTTTACATGTCATGAGTCTCACCCCCATACCGGCCCAGAGTTAACAAGGCGATGACAGTTAAACATTGGCTGAAAATGGCAGGGTGCTGTTTTTGGCAAATGATTTTGGCAGAATCCAGCCTTTGTTGCCAGACTGGTTGATGAAGCGTATTTAAATACAGGCTCCGATGGTGGTTTGCATTGTTTCAGCTGAACTGGTTTGGCTCCAGATATATGTTCTTTTTGTCTCATTTTTTTCCTCCATTGTTTGTGGTCAGAAGTTAGACCCTTATGAGAAATAGAGTAAGGGAGAAAGCGTGGATGGGAAACTTGTTTTTGAAATGTGTATTTGGTGTATGCATCATTGCGTCTGTGTGTGTGTGTGTGTGTTCTGTCAGACTAGTGTGTTATTATCAACGCCATCGTACCAGGTCCGCTTTTTCTGTCCACTCTCTTCATTCACTGTGGTGCAAAGTGTAGAGTCATCAGAAAGCAGACCACTGCGGTGCTCCTGTCACCGCAACACGGCATTTACCGGATCAGGGGTTTCTCCCAGTGCCCAGATTGGCACATATTTGTGGCTGCTTACTTTGGAATAGCAGTTTTTTTTTAATTCTCCTGAAAGGGAAAACTAAATTCAAACACAAGGGCAATTTGGGTCACTGGTTTTAAAACCATATCTGGTTAGCCTCTGGAGATACAACATCCTTTTTGGAAGACATTGTAATTCAGTTGTATTTCAGGAAAAAAGGATATGATAGGGTCACTCAAAGGCAGGCCTGTCATTCTGTCCCCTGCTAGGGGAGTTTGTATGTTTATTTTGGTGTGCATTTCGTTGATGTTACACTCCTCTCGCTAGCCGTGCAATTATTTTGTTCCTGCCGAAACCACCTCTGGTTTTTCTGAAACTTGCAATTGACTGTCAGTGTCCATAGAGTCCAAGCTAGGCAGTGATGTCATCCCTCTGCTTGGTTGCCAGGTTACTGTGTGTTCCATCACCCCCCCCCCCCCCTTTCCATTATCCAATCAATATTTGCGAGCCAATGGACAATTAGTAGTCTGTAGGGATAGAGAGGTCAAGGTTCAAATGGTGGATAGGCGAATTGGCTTTTTTTTACTGTAAACACTGCCACCCAATTCCAATATTGGTCCGCACCTTGTGGTTAACATTTTTCTCTCCTCCTTCTTTCTGTCTTTTCTTGCAGGCTGGAAGAGTGATAATGGGATGGATGTGAAAATGGGCCAGTGGGCAGGCGTGCGTGCCCCTCTTCTCCCCCTGGCCCTGCTACTGCTGCTACTCTACCATCCACCCCTCTGCCACTGCCAGGATATCCAAGGGCCATCCCAGGATGGACCCGACTTCAGCTTCACACGGGCTGTCTACCACGCCACCATGTACGAGAATTCGGCGGCACGCACCTATGCCAACAGTAAAGTTAAAATGGGCATCCGCCTGGCACTGCGCTCCTGGGAGATCCGCTACAGAATTACTTCGGGGGACGATGAAGGGTTCTTCAAGGCAGAGGAGTATGTGCTGGGTGACTTCTGCTTCCTGCGCGTAAGGACTAAAGGCGGCAACGCGGCCATCTTGAACCGAGAGATCCAGGATAATTACGTTTTAACAGTGAAAGCCTCAGTCAAGGGTGAGGCCCTTTTGGAGACCTGGACCAAAGTCAGCATTCAGGTCTTGGATATGAATGACCTCCGACCCTTGTTCTCGCCTACCACTTACTCTGTTACCATTGTGGAGAGCACGCCTCTCAGGACTAGCATAGCACAAGTTACTGCCACCGATGCTGACATAGGCTCCAATGGGGAGTTTTACTATTTCTTCAAGGAGAAAATGGAGCTGTTTGCAGTGCATCCAACAAGTGGAGTTGTTTCCCTCAGCGGGAAGCTTAACGTAGATGAGCAGAACCGCTACGACCTGGAAATACTGGCAGTGGACCGCGGGATGAAGCTGTATGGCAACAACGGCGTGAGCAGCACAGCCAAGCTGTTTGTTCATGTGGAGCGTTTCAATGAGCATATCCCGGTCATGAAAGTGGTCACGCATGTGCCCTCATTGCTAGATAAGGATCCTGTATATGCTGTGGTCACAGTGGACGACCCAGATGAGGGATTAAATGGTGAAATTGATTCAGTGGTCATTGTGGCAGGAGACCCCTCAGAACAGTTTTTCTTCAAGAGATCAGAAGGAAATGAATTTTCAATAAAGGCCTCCGAAGCACTAGAGTGGGAGAATAGCCCTCATGGCGTTAATCTCACCCTCCAGGCTAAAGACAGGGGGACTCCGCAGAAGTTTTCTGCAGTCAAGGTTGTTCACCTCACAGTGAAGAAACTTCAGGCGGTAGAAGTTAAATTTGAGCAGGAGTCTTATGAAATTAGTCTAAATGAAATTTCACCTCCAGGCACAATTGTAGGAGCAGTTAAAATCAGCCCAGAGCCTGACGATGCAGAATATATCCTGACTCCATCAGCAGATTCTGTCCACTTCCAAATGAACATGCTGACAGGTGTAATCTCCACTGCATGCTGGTTTACACAGGTGCCTCAGGACTTCTTTAATCTTGAGGTGTTAGAGGTAGATAGTGAGCTCAGGGTTAACGTTCGAGTCACCATTGAGGATGCAAATGACAACATGCCAACATTCGCTCAGTCATCTTATGAGGTGTTTGTCAATGAAAGCGTATCGATTGGCGCCAACGTGCTCACAGTTTCTGCAGCAGACAATGACAGAGGAGAAAACGGATACATAACCTACAGCATTTCTAGTCTCCAGCCTCTCCCCTTCGAAATCAACCAGTTTACTGGCATCATTAGCACCACTAAGGAACTTGACTTTGAATCCTCCACAGAAAGCTATGTGTTTGCTGTCAGGGCATCTGACTGGGGATCCCCCTACAGGCGAGAGAGCGAGGTCAACATAACAATCCACTTGGAGAATATGAACGACAACCAGCCCTTGTTTGAGAAGGTAGCATGCCAGGGGGTGATCTCTCGGGAGTTCCCTGTGGATGAAGTGATTACCACAATGTCTGCCATAGATGTAGATGAGTTGGAGCTTGTGAAGTATAAGATTCTTTCAGGAAATGAGTGGGGTTTCTTTCATCTCAATCCTGATTCGGGTGTCTTGACCCTGAGGCGACCCCTTGCCACTGCTAGTCCAAAGAATGGAGTCTTTAACCTTAAAATAACTGCAACAGATGGTGAGAACTTTTCAGATCCCATGTTCGTAAACATCTCCATTGTGCATGGAAAATCTCTGCCAAAAAGTTTCAATTGCAAGGAGACCAAGGTAGCCCAAAAGTTAGCAGAAAAGCTACTCAAGAAGTCTAAAGTCAGCACCAAGCCCAACACTGAAGAAGGCTTTATAGACCTTTTTTCAGTCAATCGGCAAACCCCACAGTTTGACAAGACCTTCCCCACGGATATCGCTGTGCAGGAAGACTTGAAAGTTGGCTCCAGTGTTTTCAAGGTTGATGCCTATGATGGAGACACAGGCTTCAATGGTCAGATTCTGTACTCCATTTCAGATGGAAATACCGACAGCTGTTTTTCTATTAACATGGAGACAGGCCTGATTCGAGTCTTTTTACCCATGGACAGAGAGAAGAGAGATCGTTACCTCCTCAACTTTACAATTTATGATCTTGGTCTGCCACAGAAAAGTGCCTGGCGTCTACTCACAGTCTACATAGAGGATTCCAATGATAATGCACCCCAGTTTTTGCAAGACGGTGGCTACAGAACTGTCATCCCTGAAAATACAGCCATAGGCACCGACGTGATTCAGGTGGAGGCCACTGACAAAGACACAGGGCCTAACGGAGAACTTTTCTATTCTGTTCTGACCAGCACCACGCAGTTTGGCATCAACAGCACCAATGGCATAGTATACGTGGCAGGCCAATTGGACAGAGAGTTTGTTTCTGCATTCAACCTGAAAATCGAGGCCAGAGATAAGGCAATAAAAGGGACCCAGAAATTCTCGGTTACCTCACTGAGGATCACTTTGGAGGACGTCAACGACTGCCCCCCGGTGTTCATACCTAGTGTGTACAATGCCAGGGCATTGGAGGACCTCCCGGTCGGAACCGTCGTGGCCTGGCTGGAAACTCAGGACCCGGATCTGGGGCTGGGGGGTCAAGTCCGCTACTCTCTAGCTAACGACTACAATGGGAGGTTTGAAGTGGACAAAGCCAGTGGGGCCATACGGCTGACGAAGGAGCTGGACTATGAGACTCAGCAGTTCTATAATCTGACTGTGAGGGCCAAGGACAAAGGCAGGCCCGTTTCTCTCCTCTCTGTCACCTCTGTGGAGTTGGAGGTTGGGGATGTCAATGAGAATCTATACGCCCCTTACTTCTCACAATTTGCTTTAACTGGGTCAGTGAAGGAGAATGCGCGGATCGGAACCACTGTGCTCCAGGTCACTGCCCATGATGATGATGATGGTAGGGATGGGGAAATCCAGTACTCCATCCGTGACGGGAGCGGTTTGGGTAGATTTGCCATTGATGAAGAGACTGGTGAGTGCTAAGTTCTTTCTAAAAATGCCACAAAAAAGTATTTATGTTGCTCATATATATTGTTATGTGCTTTAGATTGAATGTTATCCTATAACTTTTAAATCCTGTCTGTTCGTTTAAAAGCAATGCATTTTCCATCCACTGACATATATCTTGTTTCCCTCCATGTTTTGTATGAGGATTTTCTTAAAAAAATGATATAGAGCCATGATTTGTAAGCTTAGCTCCAGACTGGGAGACAGCCATGCTTGCCAGATTGAATTACCCACACTTAACTCTTTTATTTACATTCAGTGCAGTTGTCATGTCATTTCTGTGCGGCCCACACATAACCCCCTCTCGCACTCCCATCACCTCAGGCATACAGCAGCCTAGACAGTTTTGAAAGTGCGCTAGTTGTATTCCACGTCTAGGTATTCTTGGCCTATCCTGATTCAGTTTACTCAAAGGGATTTTCTCTGAAGTCCAGTCAACATGGCCAACAAAATGAAATGATCTAAAAAGTTCATTTTGTCGTTAAACTCATAAGGCCATATCAGAGATCAGGGGAGATAAAGGTATAGAGAAACAGAGAGAGGGGAGAGAGAGAGAGAGAGGATGTAGAAACATAGACAGGGAAAAGCCATAATTACTTTAACCTTGGATTGCTGTGTGCAATTTTTCTTATGGAAAAAAAATGTGAGTTATAAGGATGTGTAGTTTTCCCTCAAACAGCGCAAAGAGAGGAGAGTAAACAACATAAAGCCAAGGAATAGCCAAGGCCTTTTTTAAACATCAACCCCAATGTCTGACGCTCTCAGATTACATTTGAATTCCCTAGCAAGCCATGCTCTACATGCTCTGAAAATAAGGCAAAAGCTACCTTGTGTGTAAAT
>NC_137197.1:30837229-30839729 GCF_960531495.2 Zeus faber | reverse complement strand
GCTGGGTCGTTGGCTGCACTGGCCTTTCCTCGGAGTAGCCTGGCACACATACAGCACACACATGCACTCTTTCACTAAGACACACACACACACACACACACACACACACACACACACACACACACACACACACACACACACACACACACACACACACACACACACACACATGCTGCCGAATGTAGTCTCTATTTCCTGCACAGAGGAGAAAAATAACATTGGTAATGATAGCCTGTGGTCTCACCCTCACTGCAGGGGCAGCCATCACACACACATACACACACACATACACACACACACACACACACATACAAACATGCACACACGCCTTGTACTAGTGGTGTATAATTCAGTGTCAGAGCACTTCGGCATGGAAAGCAATTAGGATTAAACCTGTAACGAATAACCTGCACACCCAGCACTCATCAGTACAAATACACGCACATGCACGCATGCAAACACACACACACGCACACACACACACACACACACACACACACACACACACACACACACGTACACACACACACACACACACACACACACACACACACACACACACACACACACACAGTTGGAGGTTACTGCAAACTGTGGTATTAATATGGAAATTTGGTCAACGCTCACAATCCCTTTACGGTGTGGCGTCTTGTCCTGGCTTCACCCACAGAACAAATAATCCTATTTAATTTAGGCCGTGAAATGTGTGTGTGTGTGTGTGTGGTTGTGTGTGTACGTGCCTGTGCGCATGCGCGTGTGTGTATACCACAATGCATGGGATGTGTAATCATAAAAAAAAAACGCGCACAAACGGACAGTTTCATATTGTATTGGGAATAGCCTTGCAGGTATAGTATCATGGCTCTCATGTTGGCAAAACAGAGACACCATATTTGTTGTGGTTAGTGATATATATAGCTACATATGCGTTATACATTATACACACACACGCACACATATACACATTCATTCACACATAACTAAGGCCCTACCAGATTTACGGCAGTGAAAGCTGCGTCACAGACCATGAAATCTGCCTCCTTCCGCGTAATTGACAATTTGTCAATTATAAGAGCCGAAGTGTTGCCGAGCCAATTCGCGCCGACTTTGCGGTTTGTGTTTCTATGGCCATAAAACACCGGGCACCAGATGAAACGTCCCTGCGTGTGATGAGAACAGTTTCGACCCGACTGTGTGCGCTTAAAAAAGTCAATTTAATCATCGCCACAAAATTGTCATGTTTTTCTTTTAAAATCCGTGAAATCTGTTATTTTTGAGAATCTAGGTCTGTGAAATTGAGCAAAATTTACCGTGAATTTGGTAGAGCCCTACACATGCACTTTTGTCCCTCCTTTAGTTATTAGCATCCAGAGTGCAGGCTCATAAGAAAAGCATAAGAAAAACTTTTTAAATACTGCAAACCTACTGTACAATTCGCGAGAAGTACGACATGAAACGTTCGGGAGAATGTGTTTGTGTGTGTGTATGTGTGTGTGTGTGGATGTGTGTGTGTGTGTGTGTGTGTGTGTGGATGTGTGTGTGTGTGTGTGTGTCTACAGTTCCATCCTCTACCTAGAGGTTCCTATAGTCTCATTTAACTTAAGAACAAGGCTGCCACTACCCTCAAGCTGGTAATTTGATGTTATCATTTTGCATCTTTTCTTTAGCAACTCACATTTAAAGACATTGTCACATCGTGATCCAATTTCAAGACGCTCTGAGGTCTCACTTGAGGTTTCTCATAATTTGAGGTTTTAAATCATTTGAGTGAGGTCTATTTCACAAATAAGAGTTTCGGTGGGTCATCATACCTAAAATTGCTACACTGTCCGATGTTTCACACCAAAGTCCAGTTGAGAGAAGTCAATGAGTTTGTCCAGATGCCTGTATGGTGAAGAGCGGAATCATTTGTGTCTATCATCTGTAAGTTCTATTGTGCATATCACCATTCACATTCCATACTTGGGCCATCCAAATGGCTCAAATTGGGAGACCGCCAGGGTTAAGCCTCAACTCAACCCGCTGTAAAATTAGCTGGCTTTGGTTTATTGTCATTACATTTTTGGTACAGTTGTAGTTAAGGAGTAGGAAAATAAATGAAGGTGGGTTGTTGTGCAGAGGATTGGTTATAATGGTGTTTTCTCGATTCTAATTTTGAATGTATTCTGCAGCGGGCAAGAAAATATGAATTTTTGCCCTGTCTTTAATTACCCTGAACTGGAAATTGTCATGTGTTTAGGAAGCCACAAACATGACATAAGTGGCACCAATGAGTTGTAAACGGCAGTGAGTGTTAAAGTGTTGACGAGGTATGAGTGTTAAATGTTTTCCCAAATGACACGGTGCTTTTTCAACTCAGTGTTCACTGGATTTCTTTTATGATATGAGGACAAAGGTGGAGTGATTGATCATTTTTGCTGAGAGTATATCTTCCAGTGTTGTTGCATTCAGATTTTCCTATTAAGAACAGGTAGAGAAGTTCTGTCTCCTCTATTCTAAC
>NC_137197.1:30774729-30832229 GCF_960531495.2 Zeus faber | reverse complement strand
CTCTCTCTCTCTCTCTCTCTCTCTCTCTCTCTCTCTCTCTCTCTCTCTCTCTCTCTCTCTATCTCTCTCTCTCTCTCTCTCTCTCTCTCTCTCTATCTCTCTTTCTCTCTCTCTCTCTCTCTCTCTCTCTCTCTCTCTCTCTCTCTCTTTCTCTCTCTCTCTCTCTCTACATCTCTCACCCCCCTCCTCCTCATCCTTCCTGTTGTCCTTCTGGGGATGAGGAGCATGGGACCCTCTGCCTCTATCCCCTCCGGCCTCACGAGTTGGTAAGAGTGTCACTACTCTGTCTTCACTCATACTCTCTCTCTCTCTCTCTCTCTCTCTCTCTCTCTCTCGCTCACTTTTTTGCTGTTTATCAACACTGACAATCGACACAACACATTTGCTTTTTTTGGAAAAAAAAATGCACCGTTCCAGAAGAATGAAAGGCCAAATTCTCCCGATGCTTTTGCTGTGTCGTTGAAATGCATGCTGGAAGGTCAAACCTAAAAATGAGTGCACATATCGATTGCCTACAGTATATAGTGTATGATATATAGTCATTACCCAGCATGTTTTATGCCCTCTAGGTTTAGTGCATCACTCATGCAGATGTTACTGGATTCAGACAATGTGATTTGCAGGCTTCAGCAGTGCCAAGCGGTGCCACAAGAAAGGCGCTGAGATTTTTTTTCCGATAAAACAAAAACAAAAAAACACTATCTGTAGTGCACACCAACCGCCACCAGGTGGCACATGTAAGTAGTCCAAACAGACAGCCGGGGCTCCCCGTTCCCCGTTACCCCGCTCAGCTTATGGTTCTCAGCGGCACTATCTATCTCCAACACTGTATCATCAGGGATACAGAGACACAGACAGATCCATCATTTAAATGATTTTTTTTAATTCAAAGTCTGATTCCATTTCTATGTAAGCAATACATATGATCAACATAAACATGAAACCAAGAATTCTGAGTTCAGAGTAAATGCCACATCTCCAAAAGCTGCAACAACATTTGAAGGTAAATCACAATAGCCCTTCAAGTACCTGTAAAGTGAAAAACAATGTGTTCTTTGTCACACCACAGAACCAACCGTGTAATACAGGTTTCACTTTCACAATTCACTTAGCGACCGAGTTCCGTCCCTAGGACCAGGTCGTTAAGCGAATTGGTCGATAAGCGAGGACCTGTGTTATTTCACGGGAAGGGGGTGTGGCCATTGCAAACCCTAGTGTAGTGAATACTGATAGACCGCGGGAACGAGACTGAGACTGAGACAGTGATGCATGATGAGATGCTTGACGCTGAGACGCCGCGCATGCCGTACGCATGCCGTACGCATGCCGCGGTATTGTACACAGAGTGCAATACAGACTGGTCAGAGAGCTGGTCGTAAGTCCGAACGGTCGTTAAACAGGTAGGTTGTGAAGTGAGGAGTACCTGTAATATATAAATGTTTACTTTGGAGTAAATACCTTGGATTTTCTGCTGAACCCAATCCTGTGTGTCTATTTACTTGCCTCAAAGCACCGCAGGACCCTCCCCCTTGCGCTCCCTGCTGGTCAGGTCGGGGCTCCGTGGCCTGCTAGCATGCAGCTAATGCTAACGGGCAGACCGGAGAATCTCTGCATCGCGTCTCGCTGTGCGACATCGGACATGTAACATGCGATGCTGGGAGCTGCCTCGGCATGAGTTCACGGCCTCCCTGAAGACACCTTTTACTCTCTGTGTTTATTCCTAAACTCCTAACTCTAGGCTTAGCTTATTTTAGCCTAGCTTATTTCACCACTGATGACAGTCTGGTGTTACGATGGTGTTGGGGGCGGTGCCGTGCTAAGCATGAACTTGTATACGCACGCCACCGCAGTGCATTGCACTGCTGCCTCACAGCAAGAAGGTCCTGGGTTCGATTCCAGCCTGGGGCGCTGTTGGCACCGTGCTCCGGCGGGTTATCTCCCAAATAGGAGCCTTTCTGTGTGGAGTTTGCATGTTCTCCCCGTGGTCACATGGGGTTTCCTCCACCTAACGTCAATAAGCACCCCCACCAAAAAAATGCACCCATCATCGTCTGCTCCTGGCTGCCCCCCCGGAGGAAGGACAAGCCAGGATGGGACAAATACGGAGGCCACATTTCACCAGCCATCATCCAAAGCATGTGTGTGTGATCAGTAAAGATTCTTCTTCTTCTTCTTCTAATACGTCATAGGGTCATGATGTAGCTCTGCCCAAAAAAATCCAGAACACAAAAATGATGAGGAACAGTTTAGCGGTGTGACTCCACAATTCAGTACTACATCGTTCAGTTTTTTTACATCTATCATTTCTTTAGAAACAAATCACTGCATTCCCTGCACAGGGACTTTAAAAGACTGACAATAGAGGAAGGACGGCAATCCGTCCTGTTTTAGGTCGACAGTCCGGTTAAATGCGTCCTTCTTTTGAGATCATCCCTATTTTCTACTGTATGTAATGGTATACAAAAAATAAATAAATAAATAAATAAATAAATGTGTTCGTATACGTTACCTCAAGACTTGTGGTCTAAGAAATTGTTGGCTGAAAGCGGTGTCAAATAAATATCTGGCATTTCACTGGTTAAATAAACGTAACCAAATTAGCCATGTGGCTTCCTGACCCTGCCTGTAGCGGTAGCCCGGTAGGCAGTGGCGTCGATTGGAGTGGGTGAATTTTTGATGAATAGCCCTGCGTCTAAAATACTGTGTGTGTGTGTGTGTGTGTGTGTGTGTGTGTGTGTGTGTGTGTGTGTGTGTGTGTGTGTGTGTGTGTGTGTGTGTCCTCTGACGGAGCGATCGGGGCGCCTGTCTCCCCCTCAGTGCGCAATGGAGATGCTATTCGCACTTTCTTTTCTAAATATCATCTAACAAAGGAGATAACTTCATCAAAAGACATCTTGTTGCTTTGTCTGCGCATCCATAGCCGCCCGCAGTTCGCGATGACATTTACTGGCGCCCTCCTGTTCGCCCCTCTCTCTGGTTCTCCTCTCTCGCCTTCTCCCTCTTTCTGAAAAATCTGAAGAAGGAGCAAAAAATAATAATATACATTGTGTAATATTTACGCATTTTTTTAAACGTTTCAAACTCTGCATATGTCATAAGAAAGGAACTTATTATATATATATATGTATATATCACTTATTATTAAGATTAACTGGAAAGTGACAGTGTAGTACTGCAAGTAAAGGCAGGAGGGTGCTTCACAGAAGGTGTTTATTACAAGTAGTGTAGCACAAGCCACATTCTTAAATTCACTACAAGTTGTGATTCCTACATTCAGAAAAGGCTTGGGAATCACTGGCCGAACTAGTTTTTCATGTAAATATAAATGAAATGTTTTTCCCTTGTTTTATACCATTTTCTTTGATTGTAATTGAAAACCACAAAAAAATATAATTATATTTTCACAAATTAGCAAAACCTTTTGCGTGATTTCTTTATAGACATAGAGGGACAAATTGTATAACCTTATAGTTAGACCAGATACCGTTCCTGTTAGATTTCATTTAGAAAGGAAATATCGCAGATTTTATGGTGAAACAAATATTTTGCAGTAATTTCATTAAAATTGAAATGTACATTGAAAATGTACATTTTATAATCACTATTCAATGGAAATGCATGTTTTCTCGATGACAGGGTGGACAATTTTAGGGATGTGACGGTTTACTGGTATGACCGTGGTATTCAAATAGTACTATCATAAATGTAACATAATACTGTGATAGTAAAGTAAACAGTAAATATAATACAATTTGTCACGTGATAGTTAATCACGTGACAAAAACTATGTTCATATGGGGATTTTTTTTCAACCATGAACTGAAGTGAAAATAGCAGGGGAATACAACCACACCCTCACACCCTTATCTCTGCTGGCCGACAGGAGGAACAGAGATTGGTGGTGAACGCCGCTACCGAGAGCCAGGAAGGACAAAAACGTGGAAAACATCCGTTCTTAGTTTTGGATTTTTTCATTTTTTTACTGGAAATTATACCAAGTGAACTATCGTGATTTTATTACATACATAAAATGTAAACATATAAAAAAATAAACCTTGATTTTTACTTTTTAACGAGATATAACTGCTGTGACATAATATCAAACCCCTAGTTGTTTGTGTATTGTTAGGTGTTCTGCTCCTAAAAAAAACAATATAGATACATATAGGAGGACAAAAAGAGGGATATTGCGTTCTATAGTACGATTATCATTCGGGGAGAATTTCACACGGTCACATCCCGAGTGGACATGATGCACTCTGTTCACGTACAAAGTACAAACAGTGGACAAAATCCCGCGGCATCACCGACGCCTAATACCGGAGATGGAATCTTTTGAAGCCACTGACATCTGCAACATCCACGCAGAATTCCGTTATTTTTTCAGCAGAATTGCTGGATTTTAGATTTTCTTTCCTCACAGAATTGAGGAAAATCTAGGTGAAAAAAATCCAGTACCATTTGCATCGTCCCAACATTGCAAGAGTTGGACGTTACCTCGGCGTTGTCATCTTCCTATCAGACAAACAAATAAACCAAACTATGTAACTATGTTAATTCTCTTATCAGTTTGCTTGTGACTCTGGTGGTGCTAAACCTCCCAGCACAGGGAAATAAGATAAAGATCAGATAAAGTTAAAAATACTTCATTAATCCCCAAAGGGAAATTTCAGTGTTGCAGCAGCAATGACATACATGACAAAACACAGATAATTTACAAAAACAGACGTTCTTTTTGAATGAATTACTATGTATACAGTATATACCAACAACAATATTCCAATATATACACAGTATATATATATATACAGTGGAACCTCGCATTACCAGTTTAATTCATTCCATGACCGAGCTTGTTTTACGATATGCTCATTTTACAAATGAATTTTCCCTATTGAAATTAAATGAAATATAATTCATCCGTTCCAAGTCCCAAAAAACACCCAAAAAACACCCAAAATCACCCCAAAATCTTTTTTTATTCATTTTAAAACAGAAATGTGTGTATTTACACTACACACGTTCCTTTCTCATGTTTATCAAGCAAAAAACACACCAAACTAAAAGAAAAACACTGGGAAAACACAATAGGGATGCTTCCACAACGAGATATCTGCGTGAACTGAGCAAGCGGTGGCCACGCTTGTCGGGAGAGCGTGTGCGAGCCTAGCGCTCGCTGTATGAACCTCGCTCGTAATGTGGATTTCCACTCGTAAAACAAGACAAAAATTCGTACACGCCTCGGCTCGTAGGACAAATTACTCGTTAACTGGTACACTCGTAATGCGGCGTTCCACTGTATATATAAATACATATATATATATATATATATATATATACACATACACATAAACACATATACACTATACGCATATGTATATACTGTATATATATATATATATATATACATACAAATACAGTATATGCACATACACATAAACACATACATACACATATATACATATATATATATATATATATATATATATATATATATATATATATATATATATATATATATATATATATATATATATATATATATATACACACACATACACATACACAAATATAAAATAACATATAAATATATTCTCATTGTCAGATTTGTATCTACCCGCCCCCTAAAAGGGAGTGTGGTGGTATCCTGGCATTTTCTCCTCACACCACCGCTCCTCCCCGAATGTTCTCCGGCGCAAAAAGGTTAATTTGGGCTAAGTTGCACTGCGAGAACGGTTAATTGGGGACGTCGTGGCGCCTTCACAAATTATTCTCCCCAGTTTAATTCTATTACCCCCCCCCCCCCCACACACACACACACACCCACACACACACACACACACACACACACACACACACACACACACACACACACACACATACATACACATGCCACCCCCACTGAGACGCACTTATAGACCACCTGCCCCCCTCCCACCCCCCACCCGTTAACCACATCAAGTATAGTGAAGGGCAATTAACTTCCAATACAGGTCGCAAAGGAGACCACCAATCAGCTGGCAGATTAGATGCAACAGGAAGAGAAAAAGGGGAAGAGAGATAGAGAGAGAGAGAGAGCAGGGATCAGTTGAAGGACGGAGGAAGACAGGGAGGGGGATCGGAGACAATGACCGGTGCGTTGGGGTGTGTGGAGGTGGCAGGAAATGGAGTTTAAAGGTTGAGCACCGACTTCAGGTGAGGGATAAAATGGAGGGGAAAAATATATACGGAGGAGGGGGAGGGCGGAGCAATGAGAGGATCAGGAGACAGAGGGAGGGAGAGGAGGCGGAGGGGAGCCGTTTGGTTGTTAATTGTCACGATAGCGGCGGCTGAATGGAAATCACGATGGCCCCGATACGGCATGAGGGTTTTCGCTAATTGTTCCGTGGCTAACGTGGCGGAACGGAGGATGGCAGAAACAGGAAGTACTGGAAAACAACGTGGAGATAAGGGAAGGGAAAGGGGTGGTGTTGGGTTGGGGGGGTGGGTTCCATTGAAGGACAATGAAACGAGGGAAAGAGCCCGTCGGAGAAAATAGGAAAAAAGAGAGAGAAGGATCGGCCGCACTCTGCTGTGGGATATGGCCATTGTCTGTGTGTGTGTGTGTGTGTGTGTGTGTGTGTGTGTGTACCACAGTGATCTACTGTATGTGTAGCCGCGTGGGGCTCGTATGGAGCACGGAGGCATCATAAATCTGCAGGTGCAGACTCGCGCCTTCCGTCTTCTCCCCCTTCATCTCCCCCTCCTTTCCTCATGTCCCTCTCTCCTCTACCTCGGCTCCTCCTTCCCCCTCCTCTCTTCCTGTTCTTCTCGTCTCCTGCTCAGTCCCCTCCTCATAATAGCCATCTTCCCAACGTTGCTATAGGCTGAGAAATAAATCAATAACCCTTTTAGCCTGGTTATTAGCATTAGCATATTTTGCCAAAATAATGTAGGTTATGATCAAGTAAATTACATTATTTAGGAATTCATAAGCAGATATTTTTATCTTTCTGGATATACAGTATATCACTGGGCTGGGCTGCATATATACATTTTTGACATACTCCTATTTATAGTAACGATTGCTGTTTCTACAAATGAACACAGGATGGACCATATGGATTATTATAGACAAATTTAATTACTTTTGTCTTAACTAAAATTCCCCCAAATTGTATATATTTTTTTGTACTGTTGTACTTTTCATCAAGTGAAAGATGCACAGCACATGATCTGTCGGAACGTTGTCGCAGCCTTTCACGGGACAACAGGAAATGTAAGTTGTCTAATCCCCGCCGTGTTTTATGGCGCCTAGTGTTTTTGCCTTATATTGGCTTTGACAATAAACATGTCACCCTAACAAGACCCCTTTGAGCCCATCCGTGACACCCGTCCCCTGCGGGAGAAATAACTGCAGGAGCATTACATGAATCAAGCTCAGAGCAGAGTGGTTATAGGGAAAGCATGAGGGCAGGGGAGGGACCTTTTGAGCAGGAAATGCAAAGCTTGTTGAGTTTAGGCACTGTGTGAGCATCTTGTGGCTCTGATTAGATACTCCCAATAACAAATATGCCCTCCTCTGGCTAAACTCTCCCACAATGCCCCTGAAGCAATATACTGCTGTGTTCCTGTTCAGAAAGCAGCACTTTCAACCAGCATGAGGAAAGTATAAGCACAATGATCCAGTGGGTAGCACAGTTTCCTCCCACCTCCAAAGACGTGCGAGTTGATTAGAGACTATTATTTGCACCTACTGTAGTTGCAATGGACCTGAATACCGTTCAGGGTGTCTCTTGGCCTTACGCCCATAAGCCCTGCTGCCACTGCAAGTACCATTTCAGGAACCTGGAGCTTAGATTCCAGTTTTATGGAGCTTAGGCCTTTTTTCGACAGGAGGAACTTGGTTTCGAAATTCATTCAACTTGCATAGTTCCTGGTCCTACAAACACCCCACAACTGAGGAGGTACTTTTTGGGTTCCAGGAGCCAGTGGGAAACAGTTTGAGGTAGTGAACAACACTGATTGGTCGAATGCAAGTGGTAGTTTCGCTGCATGCCAAAATGCCGTATCAACAGTCGTAGGTTTTGTATCACCATCTCCTGGTTTGCATAACCTTCACGAAGGGTGTAGACATAGATGGTTCCTTGATTTTGTTCCTGTACCTTGGTGGAAAAGCACCCACAGTCGGCTGGGGAAGGCTCCAGCCCCGCTGCTGTTTAAGAATGAACTTGGCTTGGAATGGATGGATAAAGCAAAGACATAAAACGATTTAAAATAAAATATTAATGAAGAATCATGTTTGGACAGTCATGGCTACCCATGCAACATGGTGTAACTCACATCAGATCAGCGCGTTTGCGGCGTCTTTAAGATTTCATTAAGATCACCCCGGGCCAGTGACTTCAGTCCCATGCACGGGCCCGTGATCACGCTTCACACTCCCTCTGATCTGAGCTTCATACCACTGCAAGCGAGCCAAGTTCATCATTAGAAATTCTGAAGGTCTTCTTTTTCTCACATGTGCTGGGAGGTTCACTTCCCATATGGAGCTCACAGCAGTCTCAGATCTTCTGTGTATGTTCTTGAATTATCATTCAGAAATGTTTTGCTTTTGGCGAATGTCTTGAGAGATGTGCTTTATTTTTTTTTGTTACTCTTTTTCTATATTATCCAGAACTTACTTAACATGTGAGTTTACCCCTTTGGATATGTGCACTGGATGTAGCAAATCTTCTAGGGATGTTCATTCTGTACTTCTCTGCATCCCAGTATACATCCATGGCCAACCCTTTCCACTGTCCTGTTGAACCTTCAGATCCACCTCATTCACCACCCCTCCATTAGAAGAAATAAGGCCAATGCATTTGTTGTCTTAAACTGCCTATAAAACAACCCTGATTACAGTTGAGATAGCATGCGGCCGCAAAAACAATAACGTTCACGTGTGTGTGTGTGTGTGTGTGTGTGTGTGTGTGTGTGTGTGTGTATACTGTATATGTATATTTGTAAGAAAAAACAATTGCCATTTTTTAAGGCTAAAAGAATTTGAGATTTTTCCAAAACCAGGTGTGAGGCGGAAGTTTGTTTCCAAATACTTTGATTCCAACATTCTGTTGACGTCAGGATAAACATGGGCTTCAACAAAAGTGCCCGCGTTACTCCACATCTAGCCGCCCTCTCAAATAGAAGAAGAAGAAAAAGAAGAATCTTTCATTGTCACACAGCACACCACACTGCAACACACACACACACACACATGCTTTGGATGGTGGCCGCTGAAATGAAGCCTCTGCATTTAACCCATCCTTGGCTTGTCCTTCCTCCGGGGGCACAGCCACACAGAAAGGCTCCTATTTGAGAGATAACCCACCCGGAGCATGGTGCCAACAGTGCCCCAGGCCGGAATCGAAGGCAACAGCTGTGAGGCAACAGTGCAATGCACTGCACTTAAAGGATTTTCTACAGTTGATCAAATCAGTTTGCTTTGTGCTGCAGGCTGCGGTGACAACAAGACTACTAGAAATACAGGCAAGAGGCGATAAAAAACAGCCCCCAATCTCCAAAATCAGCCCCCTGTCCACCAACCTTCCCTTACCTGAAAGCCTCCACAACAATCCAAAGCAAGGAAGTATTCAACATTGTGTGAGGGGAGGATGGGAGCAGAGTCGCTGATGTGAAAGTAGCAGTGCTGTGGGATGTGATAATGTTCAAAGTTATCGCCCCGCCAGAAACAAGCAAAATTATTTGTTCCCTTCATGTGCAGAAAATTGTCAGTCCCTCATAACCAAGTTTCCCATTTCGGATAACGGAATAATTTATACTTTACCCAACATGTTTTTTTTTTTTGGTTCCGGATCTGTCCGCCTGCCAGCCTGCTAGCCTCTCTATTTGCTCCCTTTTTTTTTCTCCCTCTATCTATCTATCTATCTATCTATCTATCTATCTATCTATCTATCTATCTATCTATCTATCTATCTATCTATCTATCTATCTATTTATCTATCAATCAATCAATCAATCAATCAATCTCTCTCTCTCTCTCTCTCTCCCCTGTCGCTTCTGTCTCTCGTTACACCTGTATATTGTATAACACCGAGAGATGTACAATACACCACATTAGAGGATTGCGGGGTGATGTCACGCCCCTCGAAAAACACTTGGAACAGTCCCAAAACTGATGTCTCCCTCGAAAAGCTGCCCCTCGCGCAGACCTCTCCATTAACTATTGAGAACACCGCTCAGGCTCCCCTCTCTGGCTGCCAAAATCTCAGGGTGATCCTGGGCAAGCAGCCGTCCCGCTCTGCCAACATTGCTGCCGCAAACCCTTCCCCGTAGGTATTTTTCACTTTACAACATCTGCAGAATCCGCTTGATGCTTCGCTCGGGAGGCAGTGGAACTCCTGGTCGAGGCGCTGCTCATCTCCCACTTAGATTACTGCAACTGTTCTCTGATTGGGCTTCCTGCCTGCATCATCAGACCACCATAGTGCATTCAGAAAGCTGCAGCTCAGCCGATGTTCTCCCATGTCACCCCCCTCCTCTAGGGTTTTGATTGGAAATCTCTCTTCGCATAAAATTCAAGACACTGGTGCTCGCCTATGGAGCTGGTACATCAAACTGCCACTCTGTATCTTCAATCATCCTTCCGTCGTTCATATTCCAAACTCTAGCTCATTCACTTCCCTCCTCCACCTAAAGCCAACATCTATCTCAGAAGTTGCTCACAATGGTAGAATGAGCTCCCCCCTACTGTCAGAATGGCTGAATCGCTGTCCATCTTTCACCAGAGACCACAAGACCCATGTCTTCAGGTTACATATGTAACCCACTTGACCCACTGACCTTCTCAAAATGATCTTGACTCCAACCTCCCCTGAAATAATGAAACCAACTGATTCTTAGAGACCACAGAGCATTGCTTCTGGTGACTGTCATGAACTGTTTGTACTGAATACGAATGGTCTCATTGTGAGTTGCTTTGAACAAAATCTAAATCACCAAATGTAAGGTCGACAATAGTTTTTATTTTTATGTAGAGCAGTGTGTCTCTTTAATGTATTCTGCACTGTTTGCTGGCTCAGACCCTTTGCTCTCTCCTGAGGCCTATATGCTTCTTCTACACCTCTCAGCCAGGGTACATTATAGACTTTAATATGTACTCTTTTTCAGGCCCTCTGTTAGGATGACACTATTCTACAAGCACTCCCAGATAGTGTGCCTACACAAATGTATTTGTATGTACGTGCGTGTGTGTGTGTGTGTGTGTGTGTGTGTGTGTGTGTGTGTGTGTGGGTGTGGGTGTGGGTGTGTGTGTGTGTGTTTGTGTGCGTGTGTTGTCTGCTTGTCATTCATGGAGGCCTGCCCTGGTTCCGGTGGTAATTGGACGGATTTACAGCCAAGCCATTTCTCAGCAAACTGAGGAAATACTGCGTGAGACAGCATTTCCACATTTAGCAAGTGTGACACTGCCAAAGCATACATGGTCTCAAAGAGTTGGGGAGGTGGTGTGAAACACCCACACACAAACTCACACACTTTTGTAGAATATTGTGGCCGTGAGTTAATTTTTAGAATGTAGCAGGTATGGGTGACTGGAGCTTGCTTTTCCATGGAATACAACCAGGCTGATCATTGTTTGCCTTTGAAAGGAAGTCAACTGGAGTAACTTTTTGTATTATTCATAAGCTAATCTCTACCATTAGACCCCCCACTGGTGTGCTCTCATTACATATAACCACAAGCTGCTCCAGCGACACATACCATTTTTATTCTATTCTGAGCCAGATATTGTATTTCTACTTTGTAAAAAATGAGCGTATCATGATAACACTAGCCTGGTTAATGAGGGGACCTTTTGAAGAGCATTCCTACTGGGGGCGTTTTTCCTCTACCTGTAGTGTGTCAGGTCTTGGGTGCTCGCTAATCCCTTTGCTCATTTCTGAGGGCCTGGCGCAGTGGAGATAATCACCCTTTTAAGAACCCAGCCTTATGACCAACCGATAATGTGTTTTTCAGGATCATTTTGCCACTAAAGTCCTCCTCAATGAGTAAAACGGCCACCTACCCATGGTGCTATCACCTCACCTTGGCCTCTCCTCCTCAATGCAATCCTTCAGCTGTCATTAGTTATTATCACTGTTAAACCAAAGACCAGAGTACTTTACTGATATTCCCCCTTGTGTTATTGTTTCCATAGCAGCTCCCATTCAGCCAGCAATGTTTGCTGATTCATCGAAGTCGGAACTTGATGCTGCTCTATCCCATTATCAGCACGTCTGTCGTCTGGAGCTTGCACTCTCTCTCTATCTCGCACATCCTCCTTTCCCCTGCCCTTCACCTAATGATGAATGGGGAGACAGATAAAACTGCTGACTCTGGCATAGAGAGAGGATGGGTGAGGGAGGTTTACCTGTAACTACCTGTAACCATCCGTGCCCAAAGTGGCTAAATACAGCGGTCGGCACCTGAAAGTTGTCACTTTTTTTCCTTACCTGCCTTTTCACAACCCACTCATTGAGACATTAGTCTCTCACTCTCTCTTACTCTCTCTTTCCATCCATTACACTCACACACATAAACTCACGGATACTGGTGATATTCCACTGCCTTCAAGAGCTTCTCAACACTGGGCATCAATTTCCTGTCTCGTCATCACTCATATGTTTGGAATAACATAGGGTTACTGCCTTTTGCAGAACGCTGTTGGAGACACACTTTCTTCCTGCGGTTTCCCAGACTCTGTCTTTTTCCCATGCTCGTATAGTAGTGGTAGCCAGTCTGAGATCATGGACACAAAGCTGTGGGGGGCGGAGGGGGTATAGAAAGTGTATTGGGGTGGGTAGTGGCGGGGGTGGAAGCTTTCATGTCAGGCCTTTTGTGTCGACCTGTGTGTGTGTGTGTGTGTGAGCACCAAGGGAGTAGGGCCTCTCTTTGACTGGGGGACCCCAGAGGGCCTACATCAGACACATAAAGACTAGGAAGTAGGTAAGATGACTAATGGAAGTGTCTGAAACATGCCTGTCAGAGCCACACATAGGCACGCAGACAAAACATCCACACGCCTCACACACGCACGCACACATGTACACACACACATACACACACGCAGACTTTCATCTCTGGCAACCCTGCCTCTCCTCTTAGGACTTTTAATCCTTTGTTTGGCCCTAATTCTTTTTTTTTTTTGCCATGTCTGGACAGAGTCTATAGTGGTTATCATTTTGTACCAGACATCTGTGCTCCTACTGTAGCACCTCTCTCTGATCTGTGTCCTATCCCGGCTCCTCTGTCTTTTCAATCGGGGTTGGGAATGCCACCAAATTGCTTGCTGAATGATAGCTATTGACTTCAATTGTCCGCACATTATGTTTGATGTCATCGCACCGGGCCGGTCTGTGTGCTATTGCAGGTGTTTTTCGACAGCGATCATCCCTCTGTCTCTCTTTTGTCCCTGCTTATGATACGGGCGTGCCCTCACCGCGGCAAGTGCACGTGCCCCCCCCCCCCCTCAAAGCCTTCTCCCGATGCAATTTCCCAGGCGGCTGAGGACCATTTGCTCGGCAAATCGATTTAGCCGACTGCGCCGATTATCCCCGGAGTTTAGCGGCCCCCAACTTCCCAACGGCAGATCCCCAACTCCTCCCTCCCTACCTCCACCACTCTCCTCCCCTTCCACAGTTTCGCTGACTCATTCAAGATTCAAGATTCAAGATGTTTATTTGCCACATACATACATTATACATACAAGCATACATATATGTAGTGAAATGACATTGCAAAGCACCCGGAGATTATGCAGAATAAATACTAACTGGTCAATAACTAACTGGCACAATAGCTGACTAATGAACTAACAAACTAAAGTAACTGATTCCTAGAATGCAATTCAATTAGTAAATAGAATAACATAAGAGTAAAAAAGGGTTATATACAAAGCAGGACTACAAGTAGGAATAAAATGAATAGAATATTATGTATATACAGATATGTGCAGTAAAGTGGCATGTAAATAAAGTGAGGTAGTGTGTGTGGAGATATACATTACAGCGCAGAAATTACAGTAGCACCGAACAGAATGCCAATACAGCACAGTATGCGATAACCCAGTGCAGTGATACAGTACAGTAAGGCAGTGGGGCCTATGTGTGTCGAAGTGGGGGCCCCTGGTGAGTTCAGCGTTGACAGCCCTTATGGTTTGCAGGAAGAAACTCCGTCAGTCTCTTTGTCCTCACTGCGTGACTGCGGAGCCGCTTGCCCGACCGCAGCAGCTGGAACAGTCCGTTGTTGGGGTGGTGAGGATCCTTCATGATCCTGCGGGCTCTGCTACTACACCTCGTGGTGTATAAGTCCTGCAGGGAGGGGAGGGTAGTTCCAGTGGTATGTTGAGCTGAACGCACTACCCTCTGTAGGGCCGGCCTGTCCTGAGCAGGATGCTCTCCATTGCTCCAGCGTAGAAGGACTTTAGGATCCTCACCGAGACTGAATTTTCTTCAGATGCCTGAGGTGGTAAAGATGCTGCCTCGCCTCTCTCACCAGAGTGTCTGTATGTGTAGTCCATGTTAAGTCCTCTGTGATGTGGGCTCCCAGGTACTTACTAAGCTGCTCAACCTGTCGACAGAAGTCCCATTAATCCTCAACGGCGCGTGCATCCTCGGTTATAATCCTCTCCTAAAGTCCACAATCAGCTCTTTAGTTTTGCTGATGTTCAGGAGAAGGCTGTTGTCCTGGCACCAGAGCGACAGGTCAGCCACCTCCTCACAGGCCTTCTCGTCATCGTCAGTGATCAGGCCCACCACGTGTCATCAGCAAACTTGATGATGGTGTTGGAGCTGGACCCGGCCACACAGTCATGTGTGTACAGGGAGTACAGTTGGGGGCTGAGGACACAGTCCTGGGAGGATCTTGTGTTCAGGGTGAGGGTGCTGGACAGGTCCCTCCCCACCATAACCACCAGGTGCCTGGCTGTGTGGAAGACCAGGATCCAGGCACACAGCGGAGTGTTCACTCCTAACTCCAGCAGCTTTCACAGCCAGTCTGGTGGGGACTACGGTGTTGAAAGCTGAACTGTAGTCAATAAACAGCAATCCTCCATAGCCACCCTTCCGGCCATTCAGGTGCGTGAGCGTGTGCAGTGTGCAGTACCTGGGAGACCACGTTGTCCGTGGATCTGTTCAGCTGGTATGCAAACTGCAACTGGTCAATGGTGGGAGGCACAGATATAATCCTTAATCAGCCTCTCAAAGCACTTCATGACCACCGAGTCGAGGACCACCGGACGATAGTCATTCAAGCAGGCTGAAGAGCCGTTCTAAGGCACAGGGATGATGGTGTACCTCTTGAAGCAGGACGGAACCACCGACTCGGCCAGGGAGGCGTTGAATATCCTCGTGAGCACAGGGGCTAGCTGAGAAGCACAGGTCTTCGGTACTCGCCCCATTATGCCACCTGGGCTTGGAGCTTTCCAGGTGTTCACACGCTCCTGAGCCCTCCTTGTGTCATGTTCAGACACTGAGAGTGCATGCCCATCCCCAGCGGTGTAACTCAAATTAGCCGGCGAGATAGCAGTTTTGTTGCCAGCCTCAAACCATGGCAGCCATCATTCATTGGCTAGGGAGACGTCGACACTTGTGGCTGAACACTGATGTTCTTGTGTTTGACGTACATGGGCCAGACGTGACCGTCAAACAGACCGGGCGGGTCTGGCACAGTGTAGTTCCTTGAGCACCTCCTCTTTTTGCATTCTTCAGATGGGATGGAAATAAAATATCGTTGGTTCAGTACGTCAATCAAAGGTCCGTAGGTTTAAAGCAGTATAAAGCCCCTGCCACAAGCGTTTTGTGTCTCGTTGCTTCATCTGTAGCTCCACTGTGTCTGTGTCTGTCTGTATGTTCATTTAGCATCCTTCACCGCCCTCCGCAGTTTATAGGACACTGCTTTGTAATTGTCCATGTTACCGGATACAAGACTGTCGTTGTAAGCGGGCATTCAGAGCGCTGCGGATGGACTTATTGACCCACGGTTTCTGGTTAGGAAATATCCTAACTTTCACCATGGGAACAATACTGTCGTGGCTAATAAACTCATTGAAACGTCCGTAAATTTGCTGACATCACTGGATTGGGAAAAAAAAAAAAGGAACTTGATTGGAACATGTCTCAGTCTAAGTCACTCAGAGCAACCTGTAGCGCGGCCTCTGATTGGTCCGACCACCGCTTTACGTCGCTCACCACTACGGTTCCATGTACGATGCTAGGCTTGTAAACAGGTAGTAATGAGATTGCAGTGTGATCCGATTTTCCCTCCAAGATTCTTCTTGTACGGTGTGTAGCAGTGGTCCAAAGTTCTTTCTCCCCTGGGGGCACATGTGATGTGTTGATGAAAATCAGGCAGATATTTTTTAAGGTTCGCCCTTTTAAAGTCTCCAGCCACCTTCACAGTCGGGTAAAAATGTTTGTTTTGAAGTCAAGACAGCACATATAGGTCTGATACTGCTGTGTCAGTGTCTGCTTGTGGTGGAATATAAACGGCTGTGATGATGACCCTGCTGAATTATCGGGGGAGGTAGAATGGACGCATGAGATGGTCAGCTGTTCCATATTCAGCAATCAGGAGCGGAGAGTGTCTTAATGTTGTTGGGGTTACACTAGCTGCTGTTGATCATGAGGCAGACGCCCACATCCTTATATTTCCCCGACTCCCCCGACCAGAGAAGGACTCGGCTGGAAGTATGCCGTGGCCCGGCACCAGCAGATGTCCATGTCTCCATCAGGCAAAGGACGCAACAGTTTCTTGTGAGCCGTTGGAATCAAAGGCCCGCCCGATGGTCATCCATCTTATTTTCCAGGGACTGGAAATTGGCAAGAAGGATGCTGGGCAGAGGTGGACAGTAAGGTTGTGTCCTCATTTTGGCATAAATGTCACCTTGCTCACTGCGGTGCTTCCTGCAGCGGCGGTGCATACAATCTCCAGCGGCCACTGTGGATCAGCGGATAAAATGTCCGAAAGTTGTTCTTTCAGGGAAATATTTGTATCCATGAGTGCATCGTGGTCATAGGAGATCTCTGTGGATGAGTTTTTGGCGGACATCATGTAGTAAAAAGGAAAAAATATATTAAAATGTGCGTAATCTACACGGAGCATTTGCGCAGGCGACCACAGGGGGTGGTACCAAGCAGCAGCACTTCCCATCGTATTTGCTGTTTTTCCTTCCATCTTCTGGTTTTCTATTTTCTCTCACTCTCGCAGCTGTTCTCCCAGCAACTGTACATCATTGGGTATCTGTAGCTAACCAATAATAAATGAAATACTTTTTACCATTAATGCGACCTATGGTGCTGCATGGTTTTGCTGATGGCCTTGTAGTCTGCTTCATATGTAGTGAGGTTAAGCTTCATGCTGCGTTGAGGCTTGCATCAGTTAAAAGTAGGTAGGTCGTAGGTTGGTCTTAATGTTTCTCAGATGCGAGAAGACTGCTCACATGCGTATGTAGAGCCAAACATGGTCAATACGGCAATACTCACACGCTGCATTGTGTGGTATGTGACGGGAAGCTCGTTCCAAGTTTTAAGAATCAGTTGGTCTTCAGGTTCAAGTTCAAGTTGAAGAAAATATTTGTCACATACATATATGGAAGTTTTTTCCATTTCTGTCCACTTGTGTTCAGCTGATTGGTCCGACTGGAGGCAGGGAGTTTTCTTAATGTTTGTCTGTCTTATAGAGGGGATCGGCGCACGTAATAATCCTCAGTGATATATGTAATTGTGGCCTGCGTGCCGCATATTGAAACGAACAATAAAACTCTTGCCAAGTCGGCGCACCACAGCCAGAAAGACATCTCCCTCCCTAAACCCTTACCTGTGGGCAGAGACTCCCACAAGTGCGCCTGAGCAGATACCCAGGAGGGGCAGGGCGCCGAGTAAAAGGCGCCCTGGAGTCTTTCTGTGGTCTCCAGCCACCCCTTTGTCCGCCACATTTATATTTTTAATTTTATTTTCAAAATTGTAATTTCTCTTACCTGTTTTACTTTAAAATGACACACAATACTTATTTGTAACTTGTTAATTGTGATGAGAGATTTTAGCTCAAAATTTTCTGCGAGCCATATAGCGTCATCGAAAGCGCCATAATTGCCTTGTGAGCCATAGGTTCCCGACCGCTGGTCTATTGGCTGCCTAACAGCACTGGCTAGTGAACAAAAATATGGCGTTTTGAGCAAATCCTAAAAACTATGGTAACTTCTGTGACAGTATCATTCATCACAGTACAGACAAATTTCCTCCGAATCCTATCCACCTCTCGGCCCGGTGCCAGAAGTGTTGTGGTCAGGGACCGATGCTTGACCCGGTGGTTGGAGCTCCAAATTCAAAACTGGTCAACTAATTTGTAAAAATATCACAGTAGTCTTTTGCGGTCTGTTCCTTCACTGAACATGGTGCGCTATTTAAGTGGCATTGTGATGTAATAACTTTAAAAACACTATTATAATAATGTAGTAATTACACAGTAATAATTTATACCTTATATACCGATATTGATCCTGTGCATAGAATCGCACCTTTATAGTCTGTATACGTTACACATTGGGCTATTTCTGTACTTTGTTTTTGGAAATGTTTGTATAATTGGCTATTTTTGTCTGTATATTTTGACTGACTGACAATTATCTGTACAGCAATGCACCAATCCTCACCAAAACAAATTCCCCGTGAATGTACTCGGCGGAATAAACTGATTATGATTATGATGTATATATATATATATAGTTGTTGGATTGGGCTTAGCTACGCATCATTACTGGGATGTGTTGAAATAGATCAAATGCAGATCCACCTGCTGAGTTTGACAAACTTTGATTGTGTGAGCAGGATTCGAAACAACAAATCATGTAAAAATAACGAACCATAAGTATGCAAGTAGTATGTTGTCAGGGAATTTTTTAAGATGGGTGCCCCCCAGTGTGTATGTGTGTGTGTGTGTGTGTGTGTTTGAATGTAATTTAATCTCGCTTTTCTTTTTTCGATTAGAGGTTGAGGTATAAAAAGAAGGGAGATGAGATGGGGTGTTGTTCATATGCACCGTGTCGGAAATCTCGTTTGGACTTAATTAAAATCTGATCACAGGGATGACTGATGATGTATGCTGTAATACTCTGTGCGAGCTCAACCGTGCCTGGGACATAAGTTTAAATGGAGGCGCTATATGTGCCTGGCTCGTTGCGTGCATGCGTGTGTAGGCCTCCAGTAATGGAAACCTTGATGCCTTTACCTCAAGCTTTCAAATGCACCGACTTTGTAGTACGCGTGGCTGACGAAGATAATGCACTTTGAATAGTAATTCACACTAGTGAATTACAAAGAGCTCCCCCACTCGCTTGGATTAGCGGATGTGCTAATCATAGCCTTAATTAATCTTCTCCTAATTCCCAATTAAGCCCCTACACTCTCTCCTGTCGGGCCTGTTGAAATCCACTTTCCTGTGTTGAACAGTGCTAGCCCTCTGCGGCCTGGGCTAGAGTTAGCAGTGGGTTTGTTGGCTGTGAGGTTAAGCAATTGAGGACCTCAGCAATTTTTCAGAATGGTTTTATTTTGGTGTTGTTGTTTGTTTGTTTCAATTCCAGCATATTGGTGTCAGTAGATTTAGGAACCCTAATAGGGAATTACTGGACTGTGTTCTGTCCAACCTAAACGCTCTGGGTGACCTAAAGCCCATGAATTTTCAATGATACACATCTTTGGGTATGCTGACAACCATGACTATAACTCAGAGGAAACAACTCTTCCTGGGGTTTCAATCAATTTGTTGCTGTTTTCAAAGTTGCTCCATTTCCTTTTCATTGTTTCCCTTCGGACACTTAATTTATACAACACATAAGGCATAGCTTTCTGAGCTTGTTCTGTCGGACAAACTGACAACGGCACATGGTGCCACGCCCTTATGGGCTTGGGCCTATTTAAGCAGTGAATTCCTCCTGTCTTACCTGTTTTGCTACCTGCTTGCTTGCTTCCCTGCATCCACCTGTGGGGCACTACTCTTGTATTTAGTGGGGGGATTCAAGCTCATCACTCCTTAAGTGCGCCTATATGTTCTTTACACCTCACTGGGAGTGATGAGCAGAAAAGTCCAGACCCCAACCACAAACAAAATGAATAATAATTTAAAGTCAATCTAAGAGTAAGTTGTTTGTCAGAAATACTTTTAGCTTAACATGAAAACTGTACGATTTCAGATAATGTATATCAGGATGAGATATTTTCACCCACACCTCAACGCCACCATTGTGCATGGGGGTTGACTGAACTGAATTGATTTTTGATGGTTGTTTTGCTTTTTTAACAAGTTTTAGGCAAATTTATCACTTCTGCCTGGCATCTCACACATTTGACAGATGGCTTTACCCGCTTGAAACCATTTCCTGTGCACTCCGCCACAATTAATCTGTTCTTACTCCCTAGTTGTTGATTCGATGATGGGCCTGCCAATCATCAGGGATCCTTGCTTATTCTCCTGCCAGTGATTATGTGCAGAGTTCTTTCACTTTCTCCATTGTACCTCTCTAGGGGTTTACAGATGAATCAATACCGCATTTGAATGCCTCTCTAGATACAGATTACAGCCACAACATTAAAACCACCTGCCTAATATTGTGTAGGTCCCCCTCCTGCTACCAAAAAAGCTCTGACCCATCAAGGCATGGACTTCACAAGACCTCTGAAAGTGTCTTGTGGTATATGGCACCAAGTTTTGAGGTGGCGCCCCCATGGATCAGATCCTTGTTCCTGCACAGATGCTCGAGACCTGGGGAATTTGGAGGTCAAGTCAACACCTAGAACTCTTCTCGTCATGTTCCTCAAACCATTCCTGAACAATTTTTGCAGTGTGGCAGGGCGCACTATCCTGCTTAAAGAGGCCACTGCCATCAGAGAAAAACTGTTGGCATAAAGGGGTGAACTTGGTTTGCAACAATGTTTAGGTCGGTGGTACGTGTCAAAGTAACATCCACATGTATGGCTGGATCCAAGGTTTCCCAGCAGAGCCTTCGCACCCCACAGATATCAATGAGCCTTAGGCACCCATGACCCTTCTGCCAGTTCATCAGTTGTCCTTTCTTGGACCACTTTTAGTAGGTGCTAACCACTGTATACCGGCAGCACCCCACAAGACCTGCCACGTTGGACTTGTTCTAACCCAGCTGTCTAACCATCACAATTTGGCCGTTGTCAAAGTCACTCAGATCCTTACGCTTGCATATTTTTCCTGCTTCCAACACATCAACTTTAAGAACTGACTGTTCACTTGCTGATTGATAAACCTTGACAGGTGCCATTGGAACAACATTATCAATGTTATTCACCTCACCTGTCAGTGGTTTTAATGCTGTGGCTGATCAGTATATGTGTACGAAAATAACATTACACTCCTAAAATAATTTATAGTGGCTGTTTGACCTGTTGTGCTGATGAATGTATATAGATTGTTTACATGGAACACCGAAGGCGAGTGTCAGGTACCACTGTAGGAGAAATCCTTTTGTGTGTCGTATTTGCTCATACCTCCAGCAGAGCATCTGTCAAAATCGGCCGATTCAAAAATCAGTTCAATTGAGATATGACAAAATACTGATTTCAGCGCCGACATGACAAATTAGAGAAATGCAACTTCTGGAGGGATTGCAAAAGAGTGTGTTGGGGGGAGGGGCTGTCTCTGCCATATAGATAACAGTTAGTGATGTCAGAGAGGCACTTTTGAGGTACTTGACCATGGTGGGGCCATTAGTGACCCACCAAGTGCGACAAGCTTGGAGAAAATGTAGAAGCCAGGCTAGAAGCCAGGTCAAGGGAGATTTGGAAAGAATGGAGGAATGGAAGAAGAATGAAATGTTGAACATTAAATCAAGATATGAATCTGGATGATTGTAGGTGTAGAATGGAACTCCACAGTTATGCGCTTTCACGCCACATTGAGTGTGAGGTTTTCTTTTGTTGTTAAAATGAGTATCACCTGCAGGCCTGCCCATTGTTCAGGCCCTGGTTGACACCTGCTTTTAATAAGGTAAACGTTTGGATCCTATTTTTTTGCAATCCCTCTCTTTCTTTCTCTCCCTCCACTGTGTTGTATGCCGAGCACTTCTGTGGCAAGTGTAGTTAATTCTGTTGCCTTAATTGAAAACCAGAGTTGTAAGCAACAACTTAAGCTATTAAAAGCAATGTTCTACCATGGCGCCCATTTATTAAAGGTAGCACTGGAAAATAAAAGCAAAGTTAGGATACAAGGCAAGAGAGAGAGAGAGAGAGAGAGAGAGAGAGAGAGAGAGAAAAGAACAGGCATGAGGCAAATCTTAATTAATTACAGCTAACCTTGAACATTTGGCATGCCCACAGGATGAAAACAATGGCACAATACACCTGTGTGTGTGTGCATGCACGTGTCTGTTATAGGTAATGAAGTGTGGCACTGATATAATGAAGAACTGACAGGACTGTTTTGCATTACGTATTCAACAATAGTGTGTGTGTGTGTGTGTGTGTGTGGCTGGCTAATGGTTTCAGTGGCAGATAACGGTAGTGTAAATGATTAAAGTGACCCATCACCCCCTAGCTATGAGAAGATCCCCCAAGGACCACATTTACATTTTAGCCACTCAGCAAATGCCTGGTGCACTTATTGGCAGACATGTCTACTGGCGGACAAAAACAAGAGAATACACATATGAAAAAAATATTTAGAAAAATATGGGAAAGGTTAAGGTGTGAGGTCAGGTCAGACGGATAACTAAACTTGCAAGTGCAAGTGCATTAAACTGCAGTTCGGATAATGGCCACTAGGAGTCCAAGAAAGTCTCTGATTCATATTTTTTTCTGCAAGACTTCTCAGTTGTCTCAATATCTAATGCTGCTTTCACACATGCACTGTAAACCTGAAATTATCCAGACTTTACCTGAATGAGCTGTATGTGTGAACATAAATGTCCGAATCATTTGACCCAGACATTACATGGACATTACCCATCCGGCACCTTAGTACAAAGTCTGGATAATGTTCCAAGTGAACGGAGCAGGTAATTGTCCAGATCATTCAAAGCGAGGGAGTGGGTGTGCCGCGTGTTGATGACGTCTCTGTAATGCGCCAGTTATTTACCTTTGTGTGGATCTTCATGCACACAGGGTCGCTGCTGCGTAGGCTTCAGCAGATTTAGGATTAAATCGCAATAAACTCCATCGATCGCGATTGACATTGATGACAGACTATTTATTTATTCCTTTTATCCGTCAGGAATAATTCGAGCATTGAAACGGTGTAAGGGCAGTTTACCGTTTTCTGAAACTCTCCGCTCAGCGCTGTTGAGAAACTACTCCGGATCTCACTTTCCCTTTCTACAGTCCCATACAGAAACTTTGAAAGGGGCAGGTGCGCAAAAAAAAGAAGGCACATGGACCCCAGCTCTAGTTCTAGGCATTTTGCCGCTCTGGGCAAATGGAGCAGCACAGCGGAGCACTGATGACTGGGAGGAGGAGACGCCACGTTGGGGCGCCCGGGATCTGCACTCCGCTGTGCGCACATCGCAGCCCTCCACCCCATACTTGCGTGCCGCTCTATATGCAGATCTTCTGATAATAATATAGCAACATATAATATAATCTCATAGAGATAGATTTTTTTTTCTGTTTCCTGAGTTTCTTATTTGTATGGAAAATGAAAATGTAGAATTGGAGAATGAATTAATTGGAGTGGAGTGTTTTTTTCTCCTCCAGGTGCGCGCAGGCTCCCGTGCCGTGTCGGGACAGTGGAGACCTGTCTCCCTGTTGCTATGGGCTTGTTTAAATGCATTGTTGTTGTTTTTTTGTAAATACATTACTTGTAAATAATAAAATCATGCATTTCTGGAACAGGGGGACCGGATTTGCAACCTAAAATTACGGTTTATGTGCGCACGAAAGGGTAAATCCGAGCAATGTCAGTAGGAAGAGACTCCCACAAGTCGCACCTCGGGAGGGGCATGGCGCCAAGTTAAAGGTGCCCCGGAGCCAATTCGCTGGCTGTGGAAGCGAATAAGTATAACTTTTATCTAGAACTGGCTTTTGCCAAAACCTGTGCTGTCAAGTACATGAACAAACATGACATTTTCTACCGAACTCCATAACTGCAGGGGCACCCCGGTGGCTCAACAGTAGAGTGCACCATCTTCAAGGCTGAAGCCTTATCACAGCAGCTCAGGTTCAAGACCAAAACTTTAAAAAAAGAGCTCCATGTGTTGGGTGGGTGGAGTATTGTTGCCATATCTAGCCACACAGCTCTCTCTGCCATTGAATGAGTAATGGCCTCTTCTGGGAACACTAGTTTTGAGGATGACATTGCATTATGCTCACACCTACATTATACCCCCAACATACTAATGAGCACTGTGCGGCCGATTTGTACTCATCAGATGAGAATCTGGAGTTGGACTATCCACTACACATCCTTCCAGTCGACTCGTGTCCAACCGAGCCATGCCTTTTTATTTTACCTGTCTTGTGTTCCATTCTCTTACTCAAAATCTAGCAAATATTAGCTAGTGCAATCGACAGTTAGTGGATTAAAAGGAGAATAAAAAAGTACTTGATTGCTCAGCCGGTGCAAAACTGCATCGTGTTTAATTAGTCCGGTTTTATACTCAACCGTGACACAAAAAATGCTGGAAAAGGCCCACTCCAACGCAGAACTAATTGCATTGAGGGAAAAAAAAGAAAAGCAGCCCTCAACAACAGACATCTTTCTCTCTCAGCTCAAAGCCAACAGTTCATACTCAACTACACTCTTAAGTGCTCAATTTCCACATGGTGCATTTCCGCCATTAAAAGGAAGCAAGCCTTGCCACCACTTAGCCGTGCCTTTATTACACACACAAACACATGCGCCTACGCTAATAGTCTCGACCATGTTTGGGCCGTGTCTTTCTGAAGCTTAGTTCTTCAGGAGGCTCTTGCAGCCCGGCAACACTTAGCTTGAATACAGTATCTCATGTGCGCGTCCCATCTGAGAACACTGGAGCTAATGGAGTGGCTAAGAGCCCTGTGGTGTTTGTATGTGTGTGTATCTGTGTAATGCTCACACACATTACTCAACAGCACTTGTATAAAAGCCGGGATGCTGAGTTAACTGGTGCGCAGCACATTGGAGAGAGTAAATTGGCCACTTTGACGCCAAGCCGATTCAATGGTTTCAAGGTTTGAGTCGACTAATAAAGAGGGTGCAAGAAGTGGTGTACTTCACAGGATACGCGCGTACACACACACTCACACACAGACAGAGATCCGTGCATCTGACACCCAACATTTGGGCTCACATGCTCAAAAACACTCCTCTGGTTCAGTTGTTTGGCTGGACGTCCCCCACTGAGATGGTTAGCCTCACTCCTGTGGGGCGCTTAAGTGGAAAGTGTGTTAAACACATTTACTGTGGCCTTGAGAGTGTCACACACACACGCACACACACACACACACACACACACAGACACACACACACACACACACACACACACACAAATCATCAACATGTGCTTTCCTGCGGCCGGTGTCAACATTGATCAGGCGCCGTCTAGGCATTTCCAGAGTGCGAAGGCCCCCGCCCCCATTTTCTTTCCCACACTTCTGTCCAAGGCCGTTTTTTTTTTTATGTCTGTGTGTTAAGACATGAATGGGTTTTCCAGGTCATACGTTTGGGGATTGGGGGGGTGGGTTCTTGGGGGATAGGGACATTGAGGATTGAGGGACATTTGACAGATGGCCTTGGAATGGAATGGATGTCAGTAACGTTTGTGTCCCAAAAAGCCCAAGCGCCTTGGTGCGGAATAATTACCAGGGGCTTCAGAACACCTACTGTGCTGTTACCTGCCGTTAAATAAACCCTGACGGGGCTCCGCTTAGGCTCTGGACCGTCCGTTCTTTTTTGAAATATTGAGCCATCAATTTCACAAGTTTTTTATCCCCCCGCCCACAGAAATTTATTGAACAAGGTCTTCCAAGTAGACTCGAGTGGTCGTGCCCTACCTGCCCATTTAAAAACGCAACTTGGCGGTGAGCCCTATAATATATTAAAGGATATTACTCCACAGCAGGTGAGAGAAAGAGAGAGGGTGAGGAAAGAGAGAGAGAGAGAGAGAGAGAGAGAGAGAGAGAGAGAGAGAGATTGGGTGCCTTTTCAAAATTGTAGATGTCAGTTTTTAAACGCAATACACATCCCTTAGGTGATTTTAGGGACAGTAAAACTAGCCCGATACAGTAGATGATTTTTGGGACTGTTAAACTTGGGTAGTTCTAGTGACCCTAAAACTAGCCTTTCTGAATTTATGCAATATAGGAATAGTTTCCTGCTTTGCGTTTGAAAGAAGGGGATAAAAACAATTAAAGTCTTCTGAGAATAACAACAATCACAATTTAATCGCCTCTTCCCAACAGGGGTGATCTACACCATGGACACGTTGGACCGCGAAACGAAGGACTCCTATTGGCTGACAGTGTACGCTAGCGACCACGCCGTGGTGCCGCAGCATGCCGCCATCGAGGTGTTTGTGCAGGTGGAGGACGTCAACGACAATGCGCCGCTGACATCCGAGCCTGCCTATCGGCCCTCAGTGCCCGAGAACTCGCCGCGTGATGTTTCGGTGATCCAGATCCACGCCCAGGACCCAGACAGCCCCCTGCTGGTGCCCGACAGGCTGGCGTACCGCATCGTCAGCGGCAACCCGCAGAACTTCTTCGCCATCAACCCGCGCACAGGTGAGGAATCGCTTATGATGTGGTGTGTGTGTCTTGTGTAGGAGTTTTTTCTTATTTTATCTTATTTGTTTCTAGCTGACAGGGATGTTAAAACTCTAACTAACTTTGGGGTTGAAAGCTGAAAGTGTGTCAGTGAAGAATGATGATGTCCTGGAAACTTTCCAGGGGAGAGATTATTCTAAATGTGTTTCAGCCTCATCATCTAACTTCGTGGCTTTAGGGCAGAGTGGCCCCAGATTTGGCGACATAATTTGACATGATAGAGTCCACCTTTTTGTGGGGTTGCGGGGGGTTACTGAACTGAGCTAATCAGTTTGCTACTAGTAGTGTGTTATGTCCCCTCTAGGTATCCTGCCGTGAGTGGACTCAGAATCAGATTTGTTCTGGCGGGCGTTTAAAAAATCCAAGGAGTAGGACTTGGCTTGTTGATGCCACAAGCCAGAATAAGCTATCGTAGCTGCTAGAGATTGTAAGTGGTTGGTTTGTGTTTGTGTGTCTCAGTCTGCCTTCTTGCCTTCTGATCTGTACATGGTTCAAATGTAGGTAAAACTTTTACCCACATTTCCCTCCGCATTGAATTCATTTTGAAATATTGCTTCGATTAAAATTCATAGTTTTCCTCAATAACTGAGGCCATTGCAATTAATCTCTTAATTATCTTCTGTGATGATCACCTAACCATCTTTTCAGAGAAAGGGTTTCTGGGTAACACACAGGCAGAAACTACACATTGTGTGTATGATACACCATACGGTCTGTGAGAAAGTAATTGCCAGATTGACTGACTCTCTTTTCTTTATTTGCCCTTCTACCACCTGTTGCTCTTTCTTACATAACTGAAAAATGCTTTGGAAATTGACCACGAGATTTCCGGCTCAGTGGAACCCTAGTTTGCCACATGCATACGTTTTGGTTGGTAGATCGGTACCTGTTATTTTTACACAATGCTTTAGTGAGCAATGGAAGGAAATAATCCACCAAGTGCACCTGGAGTGGCTGGGGACAGATATAACCTTGATGATGATGTCCAATAATATATATATATATTAGGGATGTGAACTACACAGTTTTTTGCTAGTCGACGTGTCTGAGGCATTTGCTGATTTACGCAGAGGGGTTTTTTGTTTTATTCAATTGGAAAACAGAGTAGAAAATAAATAAATCTACAAATGAAAACATACTGTTTTTAGTTGCTTTGTTTGGAAAAAAAGATCTGAGCTGCAGATCACGTCTTCCACTGTGGAGCTGCAAAGCTTCTCCAGCGTACGGAGTGCGACACTCAGCTTAATGGTATGATCCACTTTAGGGGTGTCTGAAATTGTATGACAAGATTCTTCCAGTCATGACTATGGGAAATATATTGTAATGTTTACAATTATAGGTATGACGGATAAATGTACATTTTTCTACCCCTCCCCGACCAGTCTTTTTACCTATTTTGGGTTGTTCCAAATCTTATTTGGGGGGATCAGACCTAAGAATTCTGAGAAAGCATAACTCTCAATTTTCCTTTTTTACTGTCAACACGGAGAATCTGTCTACAGTCGGTCGATTAGTCGACACATTTTAACATCCCTATAATATGTCATGGAGACTTGTAGTAGTAATCTAAACTTTGCCAGGTGTAGGCAGATGCACCCAGTGTTCCATGAACCAGGTGTTCACTTACATGTCAAGCCTGTGTGTGTCACTGTATAACCGCAACATGGCATCCACACCCCCTCCATGACAAAATGCAAATCAAACGAGTGGCACTATCTGGCATAAAAGACAGCACAGATCAATCAATTGGTGAGGTCAAATAGTCAATATCCTTCATTGAACCCTGGGCCAGGTTATCGGGGCTTTGAACGCACCAGTGCGACAGGCTTCGCTTAGCGGGTCGTTTCAATCTGTCACCCCAAGTTATCCCACCATCTCGTGCGTTTAATCCCAGTTGTTGTCCCCTGTTTATCCCAGCAGGGTTTTGCTAAATTGCCATGAGTCGATCTGGCCGAGAACAAAAACGACCCCCCCCCCCGATAACAACGGTCACGTTTAGGCAATGATTATGGCAGTCACTGCTCCGCCTCAGTCTTTCTTCTTCTTTATACCGTATCAAAGTGAGTCAGGGGGTATTTTTATCCGGCAACAGCACAACTCCGCTCGCTGCTTCCTTTCCGCAGCCCCCTCCGACGATGGGTGCTGCTGCAAATCACTCCCGCCCAGGTTGATATCATTAATTTTTCATATGTAAATTCTGCGTTTAAAAGACAATATAATGTAATATTCTAATTTTACTGACATGACAGACATTGTAATAAATTATTAATTATATAGTAATAACTTATAATAATCTACTCATTCATTCATTGTTACCTAGTATCCATACCCATATTATTGTATTAACATTTATTCATCCCATAGAATCTATCCGCCTATATTCATATTTTAGACCCACAGCTATAGTAACAACCACTAGCTATTTTACACTTAGCTCCAGCTCTTGCCTTTTAACTTTTAAATGAACGTGTGTGTGTGTGTGTGTGTGTGTGTGTGTGTGTGTGTGTGTTGGACCTCCCTGTAGTCTCTGTGCTGCCTGCGCTAAATGCAAAAGACGAGCGCTACACTATATATCTGTGTCTGTTTGTAATCGTTGGTGTGTGGAATCGCTTTTGAGACCATGTGTGTCTCTGTTTGTGGGGAGGGGGGTATAGAGAGATGGGTAACATCAGTAAAAAAAAGTGCACATCTAAGAACTGCGGGGAGAGAAAGCAAAACAGCTATTCTGTGAGGCCTTCATGGGCGCTATGCCTGCCGTCTTGGAGCTAATTGGCCGCCGCTATATTTATCGTATATTTAATCCAGATCCTTCCCTTGCTCTCTTTTTATTTTTCCTGCAAACGAGTTTTCCACTCCTCCTCCTCCTTGCCACCCAGTCACGCAGGAGTGGAGCCAGGAGTTACCGTTTGGGCGAGGCGTAACTTTATGTTTCCACTGTGAGCCTCTGCAATACACAAATAAACAAATTAATTAAGTTATTCAGTCATTTTATATTTGTATTTGTTTGTATTTTATGTTTGCTTTTAATATAATTTTAATATATATTTGATTTTACTGGTATAACTATATGTGACACAACGCTGGTTTTTGGTACATTTGCTACCTATTGACTTTTTTATTTTTTCACGGAATCAGCTTCAAAACAAGGTGTGTCATGTGTGCGAATCAAGCAAATATTTTTAAAGCTATGACTTGTTAACGATGAGGGGAGGCAAACTGTGCTTCTGAGATAATCACCCTCAAAGTTTTCCCCTCGCTTGGCTTCATTCTGCCAGCTCCCAGAATGCAAATGGCTTGGAGGACCAACAAAGGCACATGGCTACTTGCTACATGGCTATTTGACACCTTGCTGAATGGGGATACCTCTGCAGTGTTCTTGTGTTTACAGAGAAAGTTGAACCATCGACACAATTAATCTTTGTTTTTAAAAATGCTTTTATCTAACAGTAAGAATATACATGTTTTATAAAAGTGGAATTATTTACAAGTTTGAAACTGCGGAAAACACAAAAAAACACTGGTATCTGCACGCCCCTAGAGTGAATGAGTGAACGTAATGTACATGTTATCAATGAATGCAAGTATGTACGGTCTGTCAATAATATAAGTCTCTGTATATCAACCTCGGTGTGTCATTAGATATATAATTTTGCGTATGCCAAATATCTTCAAAGTTATTAGAGTTATTATGTGGGCTAACCCTGACCCTACCTCAGCTAGCATGGAGTTGTAGACCTCCCTCTCCAACCGCACAAGCTGCAGATGTTGCTGCTGCTTCCTCAGCTTGGCACACTTCACAGCCTCTGGTAGATTGGCTTGAGATTGATCTGTAGACATTGATCTGTAGACATTGAAAAGAACAGTAAAATATAATATTGTAAAATAGAAAAAAGCCCACACTTTCTTTCTCAGCAGAGGAAAAACAGCATTTTATGGGAGGAAACAAAATTATGTTTTAGATAGAGATGCTGCTGTAAAGCCTCCTTTGTTAAGGCTCATGTAGCGTGATCTATAGTTAAAATCAGGATCCAGTTTCTTTGTACAGTACATGATTCCTGGTCGAGCCTGCCATTTTCTTTCGCATTTGCAGGTAAACTTGTGAACCTTATCCATTGCTACTTGTTCATAATCTGCATCACCAACCTCAACAGACTTCATCGTAAGATACGATATGATACGATACGATACGATACGATACAACTTTATTGGTCAGTAGGGTACTGAAATTAATTTTGCGTCCCTGGGAAAGGCCCCTCAAAACATTTAGGACGCACAGATAAACAATCACTGGAGTGACAAGAAAGGACACAAGTACCAATGGCACCTGGCATGACAGCACAACGATACGCAAACAACACAGATGACAGATTAGACAAGCACAGGATAAATGACAATCATCGTGTCATCAACTTCTTCTGTTGTAACAACAACGGGTGTATTGTCAGTGTCCTCCAGTGGTTCTTTAAAATATTCAGTTTCTTCGTCACATTCAGGTAGAAATACGCTGTTTGAAATGTTCTCCAAGTGCAGGATATCACAGATATCCGATTCAGCATCGCTGTCATTCTTGGTATCTGTTTACGGAAGTGACGTCAGCTTTTCTTCTTCGTGGGTTATGCCCCCTATACAATAATGTATCCAGGTCTGTGTAAAAGTAGTATGATCTAAAGGCTGAACTCCATCAAAACAGTTTCACATTTTGACTTCACATCACATGGAATATGGAGGGATGATCTTCACCTGGACGCTTTCGCTTTAAAGGAGACAGCGTTTGCGCTGTTCAGCATCTCGGTAAGTGAACTGTTTCTCCATGTAATCTAACGGGAATATTTAACTTAACCTTTTAACATTTATCTACTATTTATAAATCAAACGCAGCTTTGAAAATACGTTGAGAGGTAAAAAAAAAAAACACAAAGGAACACGAATCTGGAAAAATCAAATGTTCCTTCCAGAAGGCTTTTTTAACTAATTTGACGGCTCGTGGAGATTTTAGAAATGAGCGACAATTTGAGAATCAGTGCGGTGGGACACTGTTTTATATTTTCAGACTGAGAAACGCACCAATCATTACCATGACAAATTCCTTGTATATGTAAATGTGCTTTGCGGAATAATAAACTCATTCAGATTCTGATTTCGAGTCAAATGACGTTCTCGTCTGAATTAATCAGAGTAGGATAAAAAAAACAAAAAAACGAATGTACCCCCCTCCCAAAAAGAAGGAAAATAAAAAATATAAATATACATTTAAATTAAATAGGGTGTCCCTTTAACTCGGCAGCCCTAGTGGTGCTGGCTGCATGAGTGCACAACTCACCACGCTCCCAGTGCACGTTCCCGCCGCTCGGATGAATTGGCGCCGTCACTCCGGCTGAATGAATGAAGCGCATGCTCGTTATTTATTTTCAATACAAATCAAAACGTGGTTACCTGAGCTTGGAGGCATCGCTTTTGTGTTTTGTGCTTGCGTTTTGTGCTTTTTGTGCAGTTATTTGCCCTTTTCAAACCATGTGTCCGAAGAAGCGGATGATGTCCATTGACTTAAAGTGCAAAATCATAGAAAAACATGAGCGAGGTGTGCATGTGATGGAATTGGCGAGGCAGTACGATCGTAGTACTTCTACAATATGTACCATACTGAAGCAGAAGGAGGCGATAAAGGGTATTACGCCAGCCAAGGGCGTAATGTCTAAGCTGTGGACGGAGAAAAAAAGATGGAGAATCTGCTGTTGGTGTGGTTGACGGAGAAGCAGCTCGCAGGAGATATCGTGACGGAGGGTTTCATCTGCGAGAAGGCAGAAGAGAATAGAGATCTACACATTGTCTTTTATTGTGCTTTATTATGTTTTTATACAATATTTGTTATTTATAAACACATTTTTCTTATTTAAAAACACGTAACAAAAAAAAATTCTGGTGTTTTTTTGGGGGCTGGAACGGATTAATGGCATTTCAATTAGTTTCAATGGGGAAAATTGATTTGCTATACGAGCAGATTGATTGACAAGCTCTGTCACGGAACGAATTAAACTCATAAGTCAAGGTACCACTGTATAAATAAATTAAAGGTTGTTGTAAACTGGCAAAACAGGGACATTTCACAGAGCCCCCAGGATGCGGGGAGGCCCACCCAGCTTTGCCCGACTGTCCCAGAGATCTGGAACTTCTGTTTCCCCCCCGTGTATGTGCGTGAGATAGAGATTGACCTCCCATTAACTGTATGAGACAGTGAACATTTAGTATAGTAAGGGCTTCTACTATACATATAACTGCATCCATCAAGAGACAGCTTGTCTGATCAATTCCCCACACACTCACAATTTGCAGCCCTTAGTTTGCAGGGTCAGAAAGTGCTGGAGATATTGATCAGCATTTCTGTCAACCTCATTGTGTGCCTAGCTTCATCCTGCCATCAAGAGCGGGCTCTTGGGCATCGAACCCACCCGAAATCCATAGGTGCCCGCTTATTTGTGCCAATGCCCCAGCTTTTAGCGGCACTTTGAAATACACTGGGGAGAAGCCATCGTGTGCATAAAACTAACAGCTCAGTTGGGGTCAAAAGACTGGGCCATTCTGCATGGTGACTTCTCTGTCACAGGTTGAAACCCTGTTTTTTTTAGAATACAAAAAAGGAGCAGGAGGATCTATGGAAGTTAGAATGCATAAGCAGGCAAGAACTGCATGTCAGGGCCAGAGTTGGCATACAATAACAACTATTTCCCATAAGCAGGAGTTTAATTAGCATAGAGATGTCTGTCCTCTCCTCACAAAATTCCATCGGACCGGTCGTTCTATTTCATTCGGAAATACTTAAAAATAGAGGATGTTTCCAGCGCGCTAAATGCTCTAAATCTCCACTTTCACGTTTATAACCAGTCAGGAATGGAACCCACCGGCTTGGTGTCTGCCCAAACTGAGATGCAGAGGGAACTATCAGGTAACGCTCTTACTGAAAAATATTATTGCTCGTACATTACCCTCGCAAAAAGAGAAAACTCATTTTGAGTTTATGGTGTCTTTTTCATCATGATTTGTATATAAATTTCACAGGGGAGATTTATGGCTTTGGTTAGCTGAACGTTTTTTGGCTCAAATTTGGATCGACAAGCCAGCATCTGGTTTGTGAGTGACCTATCAAGGCGCCTTTTGTTCTCTCGTCTTCAAGCTCTGAGCGAGTAATAGCCTATTTTTCTCAGACAACCCGCTGAAGGAAGGGAGTGAGAACAAAAAACACCGGAGGAAAAAAGTCAGAAGGAACAAAAAGGTTACGCCACTCAGACAAAAAGGACGTGAAAAATGAACGGTAAGTCAGTCCCACTACATCGCAGGAATATTGAAAAGTAGCAAGCCGGTCTCATCTCTAGCTTGCAGCAGTCCAGTGGATTTAGGATTCCAGAGACAATCCTGAATGGTGAAAAGATAACAAGAACACTCGATTTAGAACTGTTTGGAGTTCAATGAAGGCTGTATGGCGCGGAGCAAAACTGACAAAAATTCAAGGATAATATAAAAGAGTAACAGTGTTCACAAACGTACATTCCCTTATGTTTCAGTCAACCATTAGCCTCCCAAATGACCAGGATTGGCTGAGGTTGACAAGGCTTTACTTTAACATCTTAGGAGGAGAAAGTCTGAAATACATACTTAAAGAAAGACTTGACTTAACAGTCGGTTGTGCTTATGCGTTGAGTTTTCTTGATAGGCAGTGTGGCAGGCTTGCAAATTTGACTTTTATAGGCTGGTGAGCTGCTATTTCCCAGCCCGACTATGGATCATTGCATGGTAATTGATCGCTGTATGGAACCGCAGATGGGATGATGGTGCCAATTAAGCATTTTACACAGGGAGCAATTTTCCAGAAGGCTCCATGATCCGTGGTGCCCTTGGTTCTGTCTTTGAGTGTGTTGGTATGGGGAATTGATCTGTAAGCAGCAACGGGATCTCATGACAGAACTGAACAGAAGGCAGATGTAACAGACTGACATGTGTACAGTATGTGTGTGCATATGTATGTTATGGAGGGTCTGGGATCTTTTAAACGTCAAACACCCTCATCTTCTTGCACTGGACTGTCGACCTCCACAATATACTCTCTTGTGCCTATTTTGGGGTGTTTGCGTTTGGTTAGGAGTTTTGAGTGCTTTGGAGAACTTGATGGAACAAGTCTGCCAAAACTATAGAGAGGACACTTAATGCGCTTCAAATTAGCAATTGTCCGGTGTGTTCGAGTTGACTAGTTACTAGGTAGAAGCAACTTTTCCTGTGTCAAAAGGGGTTAAGGAGAGCCATTTTGAATATTTAGATGCACAGTTAATCACGTTGTATAACGTGAGTAAAGCATCTTTCACACCACCCAATGAAATGTCTCCTGCCCAATACATTTGAACTGTTATAAAATAAGTAAGTACATCTGACTGATCATGTGTATGTCGTTGGCATGGCCACTCAAGCATAATTGGTCCACCCAGGACCTATTATGCTCCTTTTCAACAAGTTAGAATCGGTCTCTGAGGTCCTCAAAACATGTTTTATAATTTTAGTTTGCTGATGAAAATACCCCTAAGATTATGCATTCTAGCCATTCTAACATGCCTCTAAACCGGAGTTCTTAAGCTGGGTTCGATCGAACCCCAGGGGTTCGTTGAGTTTGTCACGACCAGGGCTAGGAGATACCCAAACCCATGTCACGGGAGACGGGGGGCAGACAAAGGATGTTTATTAGCCCACACGGTGAAGCTGGCCAGGGCTGGGCAGGGATGATGATGACCGGGAGGAGGGGTCCAGGATCCGGGTGGAGAGACGGGGAACCGGGCTGGATGGAGGAGGATGGACAGCCTTGGTCGACGAGCGGAGACAAGCAGGTAAACCGGGCTGGCTGGAGATGGACGGACAGACTGGGTCGATGAGAGGAGACGAAACAAAGAGACAAATTAGAGACTTGAAACAAGCACTAGGAACTTGGAATGGAGCCAGCAGCTGTACAACTCAGGTAAGCTAGTTGACGGTCTGGCAAAGAATGACTGGGAAGCTGGAGACTAAATACTGTGTGGAGTGATGCAGGTAATTGATCCCAGGTGTGTGCAATTGGCTCAAGGGGGGAGCAGCAGATTGGGCAAGAGCGGCCTCTCGTGGTGCTGGGAGGCCGTGGGCCTAACAGAGTTACTCTCAGGGGTTCGGCAGGGTTCAAGACACACACAGAATAGCCCGGTTCACACTAGCAATGTCGGGCCGTTTTTGTTGGCTGCCGACAATTTGGCAACACACAATTTTCTTTGCCGTGTTAGATTACAAATATTTAGTTGCTTAGTAAAAATTGTATTATTTGTGATGTCACGCTCTGCTAGGCCATCATTGGCTGCAGCTGATCACGGCACATTGCTTGGCTTTGATATCTTTGCTGCAGGGAACTTGGTGCGCTCAGTATTCGACTTGTGGCTGTACGTCATTTGTGATTTTCTTTTAATCTTTCAATCCCTTCATACTTACTATGTGGAGCAAAAAAAAAAAGTGGTTGGACGACAATGTATGTACAATATGGATTCACGTGTATAAAGGAATGTGATGGGAGTCAGCGTCCTCAATGCATGATTAGCAATGCCAAGTTGAGCAATTCTAGTATAGCACCGGCAAAACTAAAGGAACACTTCCTAAAGCTGCATGGAGATGGGAAATACAAGAACACAACACTCGCTGAATTCAAGGTGAAGAGAGCCAGATTCAATGAAAAGGCTACTCTGCCTGTTCTCGGCTTTGTACCCATCGTCAAACCGATCCTCACAGCATCGTACGAAGTTGTGTACCTGATCGCAAAGCAAGGCAAACCACACACCATTGATGAAACACTCGTAAAACCAGCTGCGTGGAAGATGGCGAATATCATGCTGGGAAAAGCTGCTGAAGATAGTAGTTGCAGATCCGATTTAAAGCCCAGCAAAATTCAGCCTCCAACTCGACGAGACCACAGACGTTTCCAATCTAAGCCAGCTTGTTGTATTTGTGCGCTATATGAAAGACGACATGATAAAGGAAGATTTTTTATTTTGTAAGCCTCTTACAACAACAACCAAGGCAGTCGATGTGAAGAAACTTGTGGAGGACTTCTTCAGAGACAACAATCTTTCTTGAAATATGGTTTCTGCAGTTTGTTGGGACGGAGCTCCAGCCATGCTGGGACGACACTCTGGTTTTGGAGCGCTGGTGAAATCCGATGCACCCCACACATTGTTACGTACTGTGTTCTGCACAGGCATGTGCTGGCAACAAAAACCTTGCCTCCAAAACTGGCAGAAGTATTAAAAGTTGTAGTTGAATGTGTGAACTACGTGCGAAATAGTGCTATGAAGCACCGCATCTTCAAAGAGCTGTGTAAGGAAATGGGCTCTGAATTCGAGTGCGTGTGGATTTAGCCCTGTTTTTGCGAGAGTACCAACATTGTCACGCAGATTGCTGTGAAAATTCTGAGTTCATTCTCATTTTGGCATACATGGCCGATATTTTCGATGCTCTCAATCATCTCAATCGACGGATGCAGGGCGATGGGAGTCAACAACATCGAAGCGGAAGAAAACCTGAAGGCGTTAAAAAAAAAGGTACCTTTATGGAAACAACAAACAGAGAATGATAACTTCGCAAACTTTCCCCTGCTGTATGACTGTGTAAGTAAGATCGAAGATGTGTCTGGAATTGGAGACATTTCTGTACCTGGGGAGCTGAAGCAAGCAATTGCCATGCACTTAAATGAGCTCAACAAAGTCTCTCGACGGATACTTCCCCACCAGAGAGTCATATCCAGCATGGGTGGGAGAGCCGTTCACGTTTAGTGTTGCGACAGCAGATGTCAACGATGAATACCTCGACGAAATCATTGAACTTCAGCAGAACTAGCTTCAACAGCAACTCTTCAGAACAACGCTCTCAACATTTTGGTGTCACCAAATCGTACTGTACCCTCTTATTGCTAAGAAAGCCCTTAAGATACTCACACCGTTTGATACAACGTATCTTTGCGAGCAATCCTTTTCGAGGATGGTAGACATGAAAACTAAGAAAAGGAACAGACTTTTTTGCAAAAATGATATGAGAGTTGCACTTGCCAAGGTGAAGCTGCACATTTCTGAACTTGTATCTGAAAGGCAACAGCAAAAGTCACATTGATTTGCATAAATATTCATTGAGTTAGGTTTTTGTGTGAAATTCATGTTTTGTTGGTTTTGTTCTTTGAACAGTGATTTTGTGTGCAACAGATGCATGGTTCATTTTGTGCAATAATAAAATATATACCGATGTTTTGAAGAAATCATATTTTATTTTTCCAATTACGAAGGGTTCAGTGAATGCACTGATGAAGCTTGCAGGGTTCAGTACCTCCAATAGGTTAAGAACCACTGCTCTAAACCCTCCTGTTCCAGGACGCTCTGTTTCTGCCTCCATAGTTCTGTGAGCCAATGGGGTTTAAACACAAGTTCCAGGTTCTATGAGCCAATGGGGTTGAAGCTTGACTTCCAGGTTCCGTTGCATTTAGTCCGTAAACTTTCACTGATTTCATCTTATCAGTCTACCAAATTCAGTTTCTGATCAAATTTGAGGCGAGAAATAAGCAATCCAGTAGTTGAATATTCATATCATATTTGATCTGTAAGGCCTAATTTAAAACTTTGTTTCCAGCCTTTTTTGCCGTGCTCTAAGCTTGTCTGGGACATTGTACCAGAATTTCGCACATGGGGACTGTTTCATGTAAGCATTGGTAATAAAACAAATTAAAAACATCTAAAATAAAAACACAATATTTGTATTGGTTTTGTGTAGAGAAACATACAGCGGATGGGGCGTGGCAGCCTACAGTCTATGAACCGCGTACTTTTTTTTTTTTTTTAAGAAACACGGCAGAATCATTTTTTAAATACTTACATTTCCATCGTCTGCAGTTCTTCACTGACAGTTGGGATTAATTCCTCTTTCTTTTAAAAGATTTTTGCTGGTCTGTAAACCAACGGAGCAGTTCCCAGCAACACTTGTTAATCTCCAGCCGCGGGTGGAGTTACTCAGATGGAGGGCGGTTCTAATTCTACTGAGGAACCAAGTGATGCAGGAAGGGATTGCAAATCTTAATGGCTTGTTTCACGTTTTCTGAAATAGACAGCTCTCAAAAAAACTGACTGGGTTGTCTTATTTTACAGTTTGTGTGTGTTATGTGGGGATGGTGTGGTTTGAGCAGCCACATCTGACCTGGATGTAGGTAATTTGGGCTAACGAGCAGCAGGTAAACCCCCATCCCCACACACTCAGGATAGGAGCCCGTGTCATGACACATGTCTACCTGCTCCTGGGTTAATTCCAGCTGGCCCACTCTTGACAATAAGCTGGTGTTTACAACCCAACGTCTTCTGTATCTATGTGCTGGAGGTCCCTGAACACACCACCGGAGGTCCCTGAACCCACCACTTGGGCGGCGTGTGGTAGGGGGAACTGACACAGTGTGTTTGTTGGAGACTCAAATGTATGTGCAAAATCATTGAAAAAGTGCTTCACCTTCAGCCTCTAAACGGATCAGTTGGGAATGTCACTGACGCATACTGACATTCTCTACTCTCTCTAAAAAAGTCGAACACCCATTTAGTTGGTGCAAAAAGGGCTTGAAATTGGACCCCACACACACTACTCCACACAAAAAAGGTGTGGCAAAGTTTTCCTTTTAATCTTTTGTTACATTTTCTTTCATTTCTTTCTTTCATGCTTTATCTCCTTTCCTTCGCACCTTTTCCTGCTTTTAACTGGGAACACATATGAGACACACTTTGCTATTTTTAGAGCGGTGATTAAGCCTGTCTCTCCAGGGGAGGTCCCCCAGGGAAAAGGTTTACACAACCTTCACCCCCATACACTTATATAGCTCTCACACATAAACACACTGACACACAGACACACACAGACACACACACACACACACACACACACACACAACCTCAGACACCGACACCACTCTGCCTTCCTCCCCCGAGTGGCTCTTCGCTAAGTGGTCCCGTACCACCAGCGGGTCTTGGTGGCGTCCTATCCAGAGGCTGCTGCGTTAATCCAGGCCCCAGTCCCCTGCCGCTGTCCCGGCATCCATGTTTCTCCGCCTCAGACTACGGGGACGTTTTCAGTGGAAAGGTGGAATAGACCGTCCTTCACTCTCTCAGCGAAGGGTATAACTTTTGCTCTGCTTTAGCGGGGTACACACTACACGATAACAAAGCCGATTTTAGCCCCGATTCCCCCCTTCTGACAATTCCCCTTCCTGATTTTTTGATGGATCTAAAGATTATCACCCCAGATTATCCTAGTATGAGGTATGTTATGAGTGTTTTTTAATTCCCCCGATCTGCTCAGAACCCTGTCCCGGGTGGCACCGATGGCAAGTATGAAACATCAATATTTATGATTTAATATCCTGTAATGCGGGACGAACCCCGCGGACAGTTGAGGACGCGGTCTGTGGATTCACACGTTGGAAAGGCCGAGAGCCAATCGCTTTTTTCCTTTTTCTGTCCAGATTTTTTTTTATTTATATATCGATAGAGAGGTAGATCGATAGGTGTGCTGGTCTTCATGTGGAAAAGGGACAGTCGTTTCTTTTTCGCTCATGTAGAGATCGGTTGAGGGGAACACAAATGTCAGACAAATTAAATCTATTATCCCTTTTATTGCGCCTTCCTTTCACAGTCCACCATTTTGTATGCTGTTTTTTTCTTTCCTGTCATCTCTTCCATGACCGCTTTGGCACATACACACTATAAGTAAATTGCACGTATTGCAGTCTTTAATTCCCCCATTCATCTCGCAGACTTCAGTAAAGCTATCTATATGGTAATCAACACACTCCTGTCCACTCTGTCTGTCCACAGACACACACACACACGCAAACACGCGCACACACACACATGTGCGCTTGATGCAAACATAACTATAGGCTTGCTGCCAAGAAAATCGAAGGCTGTGTTTGACTTATTAACTCATTCACCCTTATTGTGTGTGATTTGCGCAATTATTGGCCTTTGCTATTTTTTCAAACAGGGAACATGTTTCTACCTTTCTTACATACCACGAGTTTAACATCACAGGTTTCCAAGGTGTGGCTGGTCCACTCACCGTGAAATAAAACAATTTTGTCATACTACCCCTCCCTGAATGAGCAACTACAGCCTTTGGGCCGTGAGTCCATTGAGCCACTCAGACAGCCAAAGAAGTAGAATCATACTTTTTTTATCCCGATGTGGATATTTGTCCTCTGCAGTTTACACATCCTAGCCATCCAGGAGCGGTGGGCAGCCACAGCACGGCCCCTGGGGACCTTGACTCCTGCTTCCAGATCTAGAGCCAATGCCTTGGTATGGGGCATCGGCAGGAGTGTCTCAGCCTAGCATTGCATGCCTTTAGGGTGGGAGGAAACGCCCCCATGAACACAGGTAGAAAATGCACCACCATGCCATGCTACCTTATCTAAGCTGGTATGCCCCACTCACCGTGAAATAAAGCCGTTTCTTCACGCTCGTTCTGCCTCTTCCTGAGTGGGCAAGTGCAGCTTTTTGACTCAATAGAGCCGCAAATCCTGCACTGCAGAAATTTCCTCTGAGAGGCCGCAAGGTTCGCTTTCACTCTCCATGTGCTAGCAGTTGGCATTGGTGGCAATTTTGTTTATGAATCCAACAAGTGGCGTCAAATTACTGAAACTCCCCCCACTTCTTTTCCCGTTTTAAGGAAACTTGAATGGGGAATCCAGAGGGCAAATCGGCCGGATGTGAAATCTGCCGGAGGTTTAAGGTCTGCGATATGGACACTAACTGACTCTGGGTGTGAAGCATCGATTCACATTTGTGTTACGACAAGTTTCCATTCCACAAAGAATAGAGCTCGGCGCAGGCTATAAAACCAACCTTATCCCCCTTAAATCTTCGCTGGATTGCGGGGGGGAAGGTTGCTGTTCATGCTGACTGCTGTTTCGCCGTACGAGGGCACTTTTGTTGTCGTTCATCATTGTGTAGGTCACTTTAAAACTTGTTTTTCTCTGTTTTGTCCTTCGCTTTGTTCTGTGTGGTTACATTGTCAAATCGTAGTGTTTGAGGTGTATTTAAATTCGGAAGATTGCACTGTGCTCAGTTGACGAGAACAATCCGCCCATATGTTTTTCGGCCTTTTTCTGGTTGCCAGTGTAATGCTCTTTGTTTTGCAACCAGGCAGCTGACTGCTCTCTCTATCTCTCCCTCCCTCTTTCTCTTCCTCTCTTTTTCCATTGATCTATTTTTTTCTCTCCTTGCTGTACCAGGCCTATCTTAAATAACTGATCAAACAGTGCCTCTAGAATGCCTCTAGAATTTCCTTTTGCCGTTGTTGTTTTAATGTTATTGTGGGAGACTCGGGTTGAGGGAAGGAGACGGAGTCTTTCTGGCAGTGGATTGCTAACATGGCGAGAATTTTTATTCACAATTCTAAACAGAAAGGCTCTCTGGCCAAAAGGATGAATAATAAGGATAAATGTTTTTGATCAGGGTGCAGGAGGAATCTCCGACTCTCGCGCCGCTAATTCTGGGACTTGGCTCCCAGTCGGTTCTCGAGCCTTCTACGCTGATCCCTCTCTGCAAGACAGACAGACATGAAAAAAGCTCCCTCGGAACAATCAGCCCCGCACGGGCGCTGATTCGGCGGACTCGAAGCAGCTTAGCAGCCGCGGGAATGGGAACCATGCTATGGCTTGACCATGGCCCTTTGTCTGCCGCATACCCCCACTGCCCAACATAGGCCGGGGAGCCATCCAGGCGACAGCCAGAGCGGGAGAGAAAGTCAGCTATGACCATCTGCACCGCCATTCTATGTACCACCCTGAAGTTAAAGGGCTGGAGAGCCAGCTACCACCGGGTGATCTGGGCGTTTGTGTTGTTCATGCGGTGAAGCCACTGCAGTGGGGCGTGGTCTGAACAGAGGGTGAACACGCGTCCCAGGAGGTCATAGCGGAGGGGACCGCCCGCCCACTTGTTTGCCAGACATTCCTTCTCCATTATGCTGTACCTTGACTCCTGCTCTGAGGGTTTGCGGCAGAGGTACAGCACCGGCCTCTTGGTTCCCTTCACCTCCTGGTACAAGACCGCGCCCATCCCTCTGTCCAACATGTTGGTCTGCAGACAGAAATGGAGAGAGAAGTTAGGGTTGAACAGCACTGGCTTCCCACAGAGTGCTGACTTTACTCTTACAAATGCCTGCTGCCACTTTGGTAGCAGGCACCCCAGATACCGCACCTCCTTTCGTTCCAGGTACTCAAACTTATACCCACATGCTGCATATGCCCCTACCAGGTGTCGCTGTGAATGATTACGTTGTCTAGGTAGACCGCGACGTATGATACATGCGGACACAGGGCGCCGTCCATGAGTCTCTGAAATGTGGCTGGGGCACCGAACAACCCGAACGGAAGTGTGCGAAAGCGGTACAACCCAAACGGAGTGAAGAATGGCAATTTTTTTCTTGGACTCCTAAGAAAGGGAACCCTGCCAGTAGACCTTGGTTAAATCCAGTGTCGTGAAAAAAACGAGCTGTACCTAACTGGTTGAGAAGTTCATCGACTGAGAGTATCGGGTAGGCGTCGAACTTTGACACTTCACTTCACGTTCACCCTTTGGTCGTGTACGCAGAACCAGACTGACCCATCAGGCTTACCCATTAGCACAATGGTACTAGACCAGTCACTCATGGACTCCTCTATCTCCCCCGTGTCCAGCATGGCCTCAAATTCCACCTGCCAGATCTTGCGTTTGTGTTCGGGCCTGGCAATATGGCTGAGAGCGCACCTTCACCCCCGGGGTGATCTCGAGATGGTGGTGTATGAGGGATGTGAGTCCTGGCAGGGAGGAGAAAACAATGACCGGAGCCACGGACTCCCCCTCCCTCCATTATTTTAAGAGGTTCAGGTGATAAATCTGTATCGCCCCCTGCCTGTCAGACCGTTCAACCTCATAATCCTCATACCTCCTGCACCGCAAACAACAGAGGGTTCAACCACTTGTCCCAATTACAGCTATTGTCATGGACGAACTTTAAAATCATGTTTTTCAGTGTCTGTCTGTCAGTCTGGGGATGTTAAACGCTGGTCCAAATTGAGCAGACGCCCATTAACTCGTAAAATTCCCGAAGTGTAAGTGACATAAAGGTAGTGCCCTAGTCAGGAATCCTGGAATCCCGACTCGGGAGATGACCTGAAAACAGTGCCCGCGCTACACTTTTGGCCATAATACTGCACAATGGCACCACCTCGGGGTACCAAGATGCATATTCCACTCTGACTTATCGAAAAAATACCTGCGGGCACTGCAGTGTAACGGCCGATGAGGTCCATACTGATTATTTCGAACGGGAACTCGACTAGGGGGAGGGGGCCCAACGGCGCTCTTGGCATAGTCGGAGGGTTGACTAACTGGAACTCAGGACACGCAGCTCACCATGTACATTTATTTACATTACGGCTCTTCGGCACCAACAACTGGGTTATTTCCTTTCCTGTGTGAGTGTCACGGCTCACTTGATATTTTTTGGTGATTAGGGACTAGTTGTCCCTAATCACCAAAAAATACGGGTGAGTGAGGGCGGTGTCTGGGCGCATCAATCCACCATTGATTTTGACTACCCCTCAAAAGCCTTGCGTCGGGTGTCGTCCCATGACTGCTCCAGCAGAAAATTGTCAATAGGGAAGGTCAAGGGGACCAGGGAAGATCCAACTTGGGATTCCGCTGCCCCGGCACCTGTCGTGTCCGCTGACGACCCCTCCGCTTCACCACATGCCACGCAACACTCACCTCTCCCTACCGACCAATGTGTCAAACCCTGGCCAATCCGTGCCCAAAATCAGGGAGTGCAACAAGCGAGAACTTACCACAGCCTGTACCCTATGCTTTTTCCCCTTGTTACAAATTTCGAGCCGGACCATCAGATACGTTTGATTATCCCCATGCATACAAGAAATTTTTCCGATTGACGCTTCCACCAAAGCCCCGGGTAGAACCATGCGTTGCTGGTCCCTTGGTCCGCCACAGTTATACAATCAGATTCCGGCAGTTTTCAAATTACCAATGCACACGCGACGACACATACACACACACACGCACACACACACACACACACACACACACACACACACACACACGCACACAGTAAAAATCATTAGCATAGCCACTAGATATTTTAGAGAATACGTATTCATAGACAGATAATGATCATCTCTCTCTGAATATGCTTTAAAATATCTCCCAGTTATCAGGTTACATGGCCAAAAATGTTGATTATGTAACAACCTTCTTCCCGCCACTTACTCTAAATGTTCTGGGGGCTATGATGTTCCTTTATTGAAGGTTATGGGTAGCGTGTGTGTGTGTGTGTGTGTGTGTGTGTGTGTGTGTGTGTGTGTGTGTGTGCACATGTGGGCGTGCATGTGTACAATTTGTAGCTCTTTGAACTCCTCCATCTGTCCTCAGCAATGTAATTGGCTCGATGGCGGAGTTAGCGGATTCGCAGCAAGGAGGGTAGCTGGGCGGTGCAAATCGATACGTACTCATTCCCAATGCCGCCTATTTGACAGGGATGTACATCCAACACACACACACACACACACACACACACACACACACACACACACACACACACGCCTTGTCGACCTCGGAGATGACAGTGGAGATAGTGGTGACAGACAAACACACACACACACACACACACACACACACACACACGCAGAGTGGAGTTACTGTATAGTACGGAGAGTGATAGTCTCTTTTTGTTGTAATTCTCTGGCAGGCAACTGGGGTGGTATTCAGGCACTGCTGGGTCTGTGGGGTCACGCCTCTGCTGCCTCCACCACGATGCGCTGATGTGAAACGCTGCCAGCATCCTGCTTGGAGAAGAACACCTCCTGTGTTTTCCTACATTTCTTTTTCTTTCTTATTTTCTCACTTGCATTTTTTCTTTCTTTCTTTTTTTCTTTCTTTCTTTGTTTCTCACCTTATATTTTTTTCAGTCTTTCTCTTTCTTTAGCTGTTTTCACACATGAACGCCGGACAATGTCTGGATAGTCAGGTCCGGACGTTGTCCGGAGTTGCCCTTTCACGCATGTAGCACACAACTGGAGATCGTCTTCATCAGACGCGTTCACACCTACTATAATATTCTGTTTGGTTTAGATGAAGGGCGGAGCCCGGGTGGAGCATGCAGCACACCCAAGATGGTGGATGAGTCTACCGACTTATCAGTAATTGTGACTTTTTTGCATTGATACTTCATGTTTTTGGACGTAATTTCTTCTTCTTATTCTTTGTCCCTTCTATGACCCTTTTTCGGCCCACTGTGAATTCTCCAGACAACACCTGCTCTGTTCACACATACCACTCAATCGGACATTACACAAACTTTGTACTAGGGTGCTGGCTGGTCCAGTCCAAATGATCTGGACATTTGCGTTCACACATACAGCTCCTCTGGGTAATGTCCAAATTATTTCGGGGTTGCAGTGCATGTGTGAAAGCTGCTTTAATTTCCTTTCTTCTTTCCTTCCTTATTTCTCTTCTGCTCACTATACTATGCATGCATAGCTATGCAGCGAGCTGAACACTCTCCCAAAAAGTACCCAAGGCAGGAGCTGACTTCAGGCATTTTTAATGGTAGCGGTGTGAAACTGTCAAACAGCAAAAAAATATGAAGATTAACGATCATGTGTGCATAAAGAAATAAACTTATCGATTATGCTTCCCCAAGAGTAATAATGAGGCGTAATAATGTCGTCCGAATGGTCGATTTGCGATGTCACAACATTACAATGTCACATTGGGATGTCACAGCGTCACGACGCCGAATGGGATGTCACAGCGCTGTGATGTCACAATGCCGATTGAAATGTCACAGCACTGTGACGTCACAACGCCAATTGAGATGTCAAAGCACTGCGATATCACAATGCCGGGTGGTACTGACCGATTAAGGTGCGTTCTCTTGTGTCTGCTTAATTTAAGAGAGACAGAACAATTTATGGCTTCCATTCTTTATTTCTCTCTTCCCCTTTTTTCTTTCCTTGCTTCGCTTTTCCTCACTGTTTTTACTTTCTTTATTTCTTCCATTCCTACTTCTTTCTTTTCTTCTTCCCTTCCTCATTTCTCATTGTCTTTCTCTCACTGCCTTTCTTTCTTTCTATGTTTCTTTTCTCTTTTTCTTTCTTTGACATTTTTTCTTTGGTGTGGGGGTTGTGTGATTTAAGCAGCCACACCTGTCTTTCGTCTAGTAAATATGGCCTGGGATCAGGGGTGACTGTGCACCTGTTGCTCATCACAGCAATCGATGAGCACAGGTTAAATCACCCATCCCCACATATGCATGAAAGGGGAGCACTGTCATGACAATCTGCTCCTGGCTTGTAACATCTTGCCACACTCTTCAGTAAAATGGTTTGTCTTCAACGTCATCACCTGTGTCTCTGTGTCGGGGAGCCCGGGAAAAGCCACTTGGATGGCGTGGGACAGGGGAACTGCCACACATTCTTACTTTCTTTCTTTATTCCTTTATATACATATATTTTCCTCAATGTCTTTCATTTTATTTATTTCTTTCTTTCATTCTTTATTTATTTATTTCTCGTTGTTTTCCTTCTGTCTCGCAGTCCTTCCCTTTATTTTTTCTTACTCTTTTCCTTTCTTTCTTCGTTTCTCTCTTTGTTTCTCTTTCTGAGACTCTCTTTGCCTTTCTTTCTCCCCCATGTCTCGTCATCACTTGTTTTCTGGCAGTGTGTGCTTGACGGCAATGACACCGTAAATCTGACAGGAAGTGACACAGGAAGGGAGACAGCATCTGCCTATGTGCTGTAAATCAAAATAATCACACCACCGTGCGCGCGCACACACACACACACACACACACACACACACACACACTCACACAAACACACACACACACACACACACACACACACACACACACACACACACACACACACACACACACACACAACCACACACATGCCTTCCTCTTCTTTGCATAGTTCACTTTTTGATTAAGTATAATCAAGTAATGTCTGTGATTTAGTGAGGAAGTATTCCATTAGTGGATGAGTAGGGTGGTAGAATGCTGGTGGGGGGTGAAACATGCATCAAAAGAGGTTACAAGATCAAATCAAAGTATAAGTAGTCTTGTTGCAACTACTGGAACTTTCAAATGCACTGGAATGTAAACTTCGGCATGGAGTAAGATGCATGGTCACTTTTGGATGGACAATTAGGGATCTACCTGCGAGACTATTTTCCTGCGAAGAATTGCACATACGCCATTTTTAAGATTCATTTACACAATTCACAGTTAACAGTAGCCTAATCCCCCAGTGCACGTTTTTCCATTTTAGAATTTCCCCGGTAATTTTATGAAACAATTTGGCTTGCTGTTTTTGTCATAACAAAAAAAAACATCTACAGATTTAATTGTTCCCATCTACAGGTCGCCAAGGTAATTATCTACTACTCTCCCTCTTTTCATTTGTGCAAGTTACTATCTGTATTTTTTCTCTTTCACACTCAGTGGGATATCTGATAAGCCTTTTCATCACGAGAGTGATGCATAGATTTAGTATGGTATCTACATTCTGTGGAATGAGAAAATTGATCCACTTGCATTGATGCGCATCCACAGCCGCCTTCCCCACCCATGGATCACGGCAGATTAGAGCCCATTTGGAGGAAGCTATTCAAGAAACTTAATAGACATTTTGATGGCGGCGTGTGGCGGATTCACAGTGGCAGGAAATCTCTAATTCTCAGCGGCGGTGGCAAAGAGAATGAATTACATCCTCTCTGCGTCACACAGATTAAAATGCCCCGACTCAACGTCCTGCGGAGGATTCCCATAGCACTACACCTAGCCCGATTGCCTCTTTTTTGTTCTTTTGGCCATGTTTTTTAAATTTCCCATCCCCAATTCCGCTTAAACCTCTGATTTAATTGCATCCACTGCCCCTGGATTTTCTCTCCTTCCACCCCCCTCTCATTCCTCCCCTCTCTCCATAGGTCTTCTAATTCCAAACCTTGCTGCCTGAAGACGCGTCAGCAACACAGCGGCAATTAAGCCGTTGTAGGCTGTTGCATAATTCCGTGGCTAATGACCTCCCGGCTCAGGTCCCGCTAACACCCACATCCCAAACCCGTGTTTATTACAATGTGAGGTTAATCCTTATTTAAACATGGAAACATGCACATCCAAGTAGGAAAAAAATAAAAAACAAGAGCATAGGGAGGGCCCGGAGAGAATATTTATAGGTGCCAATATGTGACAAGAACATGGCATTTTTTGATCTTGGATAAGTTTCTACAATGGCTTTCCGTTCCCTTATATAATCCATCCAAATTCCATACATTAATTGTATGTCTGTCTAGATGTAGTATGGTGTTGTTTTCTTGTGTTTAACAGCTTTATCTAAATCCCTTTCAGCACACTTACATTATTCTGTTGCTCGCGTCTGACATTCCTCTGCAGCCTGTCATTCCTTTTTCATTCCCCTAACTTTGGACTTGGCGTAATTACTTCGATAACCACTAATTGCCTGTAATTATGCCTTCCATGATTGCATGAAAAGATGCAAATTCTTGTTGCATGCAGCTGTTCCTCAAATTACACCGGGGGCCCAATCAAGACTGTCCACAGGCCTAAAATATCACCTTCTATTTAAGCATTCAGTCTTGCTTGCTTTCCGGGAAGGATGTTAACAATTGGTCTCATGGCTGTTCTTGGACAAGACATGGCATTTGTGTGTTTGTGGGTTTGATTACTGGTGTGAAAGTGAGTGTGTGACAAAGAAACATACTTGCTTGTGTCTATATGTGACCCACCGCAGAAAAACCTGCATTGTAGCGCATTTCTAAAATCCACACGAGCCACCAAATAATTTGATAAAACCCTTCTAGAAGGAAAATGAGATTTTTCCAGATTCGTGTTCCTTTGTTTTTTTTTTTAATCTCAACATATTTTTTAAGCAGAGTTTGATTTATAAAAAGTAGATAAATGTTAAACCGTAGGGTTAAATATTCCCATTAGATTACATGGGGAAACACAGTTCACTTTCAGCGATGAACACCGATCGATCATTTCCTTTAAGCGAGCGTCCAGGTGAAGATCATTCCTCCATATTTCATGTGATGTGAAGTCACAATGTGAAACTGTTTTCATAGTGTTCCACCTTAAATCTTATGTGTTTTATACACACACCTGGATTCGTCGTTGTGTAGGCGGCGTAACGTGCGAAGAAGAAAAGCTGACGTTACTTCCGTAAACAACGAGTCGTCGGTTTCACTTCTCTGTGAAACTTTCATCTCCATGCTGTTATGGATTAAGAGAAGCGGGTGGCGGAAGCTCTAAATCATATCGGACCTTAATCTGGCCAGTGCGATACATCCAAGTCAGTTTAAGCAGTGCGTACCGGACTTCATTTTCCACAATGGTATTCAGTTCTCCAACAGCGACGCAGAGAACGACAGCAATGCTGAATCTGATCTGAGCGTTATCCCGGACTTGGAAAACATTTCAAACAGCGGATTTCAACCAGCATGTGACGATGAAACTGAATATTTTCAAGAACCCCAGAGGAGACCCTCTGTTGTTGTTCAAAGGGAAGAAGTTGATGAAATGATGAAGACCGTTGAGGTTGATGATGCAGATTATGAACAAGCAGCAACGGACAAGATTCTCAAGTTTACCTGCAAATGCAGCCAGGGGTGAAAGAAAATGAAAAGAGGCCCCAAACAGGCTCTCAGAGTGTAGCTGGGGTAGGGTTGGGGTTAGCCCACATAATAACTCCAAGAACTTTGAAGATATTTGGCATATGCACATTTATATATTGAATGACACACCAAGGTTGATATACAAAGACTAATATTATTGACAGACTGTACATTTTGTTTGTATTGTCCGCACTTTTAAACGCCTAAATAATTCCACTTTTATAAAACATGTATATTCTTACTGTTAAATAAAAGCTTTTTTTTTTCAAACAAAGATGTTGTGTGTCGATGATGCTGTTCAGCATTTCCTCAAAACACAAGAACAGTGCAAAATTGCCAAATTCAGCAGGGTGTCAAGTGGCCATGTGGCTCTGTTGGTCCTCCAAACCATTTGCATTCTGGGAGCTGGCTGAATTAGGCCACGTGTGGGGACAACTTTGAGGGTGATTATAACAGAACCACAGTTTGCAGCACCCTCGGCATTTACAAGCCATAGCTTGTTAATTTTTAAATAAATATTTGCTTGATTCGCACAAGTGACACCTTGTTTTGAAGTTCTGATTGTCCATTTTCAAATGACATGAAAACAATGAGTGAAAAGGCACCAAAAGTACCTAAACTCTGCGGTGGGTTACATATATGGGCATCAGTGTGTGTTGAAATATTTAAATGAGAGTTCCTTAATGTGCACAAGCACATTTTGGTTTAGGCCATCAACACCTTTTTGTCTCTTTCCCTGCCTGTGTCAGACACATCTGTTGCCATCTCCAGTGTTTAAAAAGTCTTTGTGGCTTTGGCTATCGAATGGTAAACCACGCTGTCAGATCCACTCACTTATTCAACACAATGCATTGTTGCTTATCACAAGGCTCTAACAAGACAGATGATTTGGCAGTTACCCTCCACAGGCTTGTTACCACTTCTTGCATTAGTGTTTTTGTCTGAGAGCTAATGTAGCATAAAACCAAACGGTCGTGTTCGCTTAAATCAATAGAGTTTTTTATTTTTTGCTGATTATTTTACGAGCATGCATGATTAACAGTCAGCAGCTTATAGCCAAATAATGGTTGCATGAATGGAGTGTTTCACAGCAGTAGTGATTGTGTTTTAATGGCTAATGTTTGGTAAACAGTAAAAGGAAAGGACAGGGTTTTTTGAATTCCTTGAGTTGAGGGATCATTTCCTTATTACAGTTGCTTTTGTTCTATTTCTAATAACTTAATAACCCCAAGCCATCTGAAAATTGAAGTCTGTAGAAGCTTATCCCAGCAAAGCAGTATCAGTTGCAGTCAGCTGCCGCAACATTAAATGCGATGTGGATCAAATCGAATAGACCGGTGCCAGCTGCACCTGCTATCCCATCTGATAACAGTAAATGATTAAGCCACGGCGGTCAAAAGTGTTAAGCTTCCTACAAAATGTAGTATGTAGTACTACGTAGTATGGAATGGTTTGCTTTGGAAGTTACGCATCCGTGCCATATAGGCCCCAATGTAGCCATCAGGAAGTGAGATGTTGGGTGTAGCCATCAGCCAAACATTCACTCCGGCCCTACGTAGCAATGCCAGTTCGCAAGGACAACTCATTTTATTCACACCTTGTCTTCTCATAATGGTGTTCATCAATCATGGAACAAGGAAACAAAGTGACAACTAACTTTGTAACCCACGTCAGGTAGTCGAATTGGATGTTTTGCACGTTTATTTTTTTCTGTCACTCTTCTCCCAGGAAAGGGTGACAACACAGTGGAGCCGTGAGAAGCAGAAATACATCTTATTACTATCTAAAAACAGAATCTTGGTAGGTGTCTCCAGAGTAGAGGACACACGCACATACCCATACACACAGGAGAGAGACGATGTCCCTGAAGCCACAACTTATTAACAGAACATGAAAGCCTAAACAATTTTGCCAAAAGGCTGCTTTTGGGCCGTTACTCCACCGAGAAACACAGACGCGCTGATAGGGGGTTGAAATGGAAAATAGAAATGACAGGTTTCTGTGGAGCACCATTGGATGGGGTCGGGGCACCAGTGGACTGTATAGTGTACTGTGTACAAGTAAAAACAACCAAACAAAAAAGTAAACGGGACAGTCAGGCAGGTGGGACGGCTTGTTGTCAGAGATGAGAAAGCAATTAAAAGTGGAGGAGTGGGGGGGGGGGGGATTCAAGCACAGAAAATAACAAATTGCAAGCGTGTAGTCTTTGATCTCTTTTGTTGGAGATGTACTCAAGCGGCCATTGTTGCTTGTTTAAGTGGGTAAGTGTTGTTTGGTCGGTTTGCACGTGTGGACCAACGGCCCTTTGCCAAGACTAGAGAGACCAAAAAACATGCATGAGACATGCATGCCCGGTCTCACAAGGTTGTCTTTAAAATGTGAAAAGAAATGTTGGTTTTACGTCGATACAATGACAATTACCAAAGGAATTGATGAGGGAATTCACCATGATGTGGATGATTCTACCGTTTCTACCCTGCCCCTACTACACCTCCCTTTTATTAATTAATTTATTTATTTATGTATGTATGTATGTATGTATTTATTTATTTATTTATATTTTGTTTTATTTTATTACATTTTATTAAACTTGTGCTCTCAGCATGCTGGGCATACAACACAGAGTATTTGTATGCCATTGCATCTAGGACAGAGTTAGTCTGCAAGTGGAGTTCAAGTTCTCAACCTGCAATGCAACTCTTTATTAATTCTTAAATCATCGAGAACTGCTGCAATAACTCTGCCCTGTGGATGACCTATAAGATAACAGTTTTTGGTTATTCAGAAACACCACCAATCCCCCTCTTTGGAGAACAATTTTACTATGTTTGGGTCTATAAACAACTGATCACTACTCCAAGAGGGGGAGATTCACCACGGGTGAGACAGTAAAACACAGAACCAAACAACATTAACACGGAAACATAAACATTGAATGACAACATGTATTGAAAAACAGGGTTAATCAGGTCAAGGAAAACTGGAACAACAATTGGGCACGTGGTCTCTTCTTGTCATAGTTATGGCAATAAATGAGGGAGGAAAAGAGAGGGATGGCAAGGCAAGATGGCAGCCGCCCGCTGCATCCCCACCCACATAGCTCGCACCCCACCCATCCCGTAAGCCCTAGGCCTATTGTGTGGTGTATGTATTGAGTATGAGTTTTGGCACTGGGAGAGATAGGCGAAGCACGACCAGATTGACCCAGGGGCGCAGCAGGCCGGGGAGCAACCACGCGGAACCCTCCCTGGACCCGACCGTGCCCTAGCGCGCCCACCTCCCGTACCTGGTGGCACCCAACCTACAGCGACCACCTTACCTGGAGCGGCCCGCCATGCGCCTCTGCCATGCCGGGCAGCTCCGCTCCTCCATCAGGCCCCTGGTCAGCGGACCACAATACAGAGGGCGGCAGATGGCCCCACCACCCACAGCCCGACCCCCCAGCGACGAGCGCCCCGCACACAGAGATGGCCAGAGGACAGGTACCACAGCAGCCCGGTGTGACGACAGGAGTCCGCCCCCCACCAAAGAAGGCCACATGGTAAGCCCCGCGCTGAGCACACCTTCCAGGTTCAGGCCCCTGGATCACAGGACCAGACAGAACGCCTAACCAGCCCAGGTATGCCGCACGGGACGTCGAAGGACACGCAAGCCCCGCCACCCCGCCCAGAGGTCGGGCGGCCCCAGCGGCACACCAACCCGCCGACCACAAGGCCAAGACCCGAACCCGCAATCACACCCCAAACCAACACACGGACGCTAGCTGCAGGTACTCCCACCCCCCCCCCCCCATGACGGAGACAGGCCAGCTCAACTCAGGAGCAACAGCAGGCGCCATGACCTGGACCCCCTAACACATGGTTTAGAGGTGGTGGCACTGACAAAAAGGCTGGTGGCTGAACTGGAGGTGGCAGAGTTGAAGATGTTGAGATTTTCATTGGGAGTGACAAGGATGGACAGGATTAAGAATGAGTACATTAGAGGGACAGCTCAGGTTGGACAGTTTGATGAAAAAATGAGAGAGGCCAGATTGCGATGGTTTGGACACGTGTGTAGGAGAGATGAGAGTTACATTGGGAAAAGGATGCTGAGGATGGAACTGCCAGGCAAGAGGAAAAGAGGAAGGCCAAAGAGGAGGTTTATGGATGTGGTGAGGGAGGACATGCAGGCGGTTGGTGTAAGGGAGGAAGATGTGCAGAACAGAAGGTATTGGAGGCAAATGATCCGCTGTAGCTACCCCTAACGGGAACAGCCGAAAAAAGAATAAGAGTTTAATAATTATTATTCATATTATTATCATTATTTTTATTAATAATATTAGTCATTGGGGAACTTCTGGAGCTAATACATCCTGCGATCTGGTGTCGGGATTGTTCGTTTTTAGTTATAGATGTCGGTATCCAGGTAGTTTTACGCAGATTCCTTCTAATTGTTCACGTGATGGTTAATGAATGGAACTGTTTTTCACCGTCTCGGAAAAACCCTTCAGTTTACCTGACTGGAAGTCTGGAACCCTTACTCCCAGTCTATCTCTCTCTCTCTCTCTGTCTCTCACTCTCTCTCCCTCTCTCTGGCTCTCTCTCTCTCTCTCTCTCTCTCTCTCTTGCTCTTTCTCTCTCTCGCCATCTAATTCCTTGTGATTATCTATGCTGACACAATAAGAGTTTTTGGACCCCTACCCCACCACCCCCTTCTCATAATTAGACCAACAAGTCAGTAGTCCTGTCTGACACACACCTAATTACCATGTCGGCATGCTGATTTAGCTGGGGCGGTCTGTGTGTGTGTGAGTGTGTGTGTGTGTGTGTGTGTGTGTGTGAGTGGGTCATGTCTGCCGCATGCCAGACGAACGCCTACCAAAAAGGCTTCTGTACGGAGAACTGCCCCATGGCAAGCATTCACGCGGCGGACAACGGAAACGCTATCAGGACACCCTAAAGGCCAGTCTCAAAAGCTGTGGTCTGGACCCAGAGACCTGGGAAACCGATGCCCAACAACGCTCCAACTGGCGCTCTGCAGCCTGGCATGGTGTAGCAAAACTCGAAGAGAAACGCATCCATGAAGCTGAACAGAAGCGACAGCTCCGCAAGATCAGAGACAGTTCCTCCCTCTCAGCCATCCATCCCCCAACCATAACATGCCCTCACTGCAACCGGTCATTCTGTGCAAGGATTGGCCTCATCAGCCATGTTCGCACCCACAAAACACTGTGAAGCCACTTGGTCATCTTCGCAAGCGAAGGACGAACACCGTGTGTGTGTGTGTGTGTGTGTGTGTGTGTGTGTGTGTGTGTGTGTGTGTGTGTGTGTGCGTCTGTCTGTCTGGCTGTTTTAAGAAGTGTTTGTGGGGGGGTCAGGAATGGCATTCAGATCGCTTATTACAATTAAATCTATCCGCTGATTAGGCGTGATTGCCTTCGCGTAATTGTATTCATTTGCATCAGCATTAGCGTTGTGAGAATTTACAAGCCCACAGCAACATGTGAATTGCAAAGGTTCTTCTCTACACTCCACAATGATGCTCTGTATATGTACTTGAAATTGATTGATAGGAATGAGTTTGTTCATTATGATTTCAATAATAATGTTTTTGTTCTTCACTCAGGTCTTATCACTACCACTTCCAGGAAGCTTGATCGCGAACAACAGGCCGAACATGTCTTAGAGGTAAGGAAATGCTGAACCGCTTATGTGCATGTTTATGTGTGTGTATGTTATGTACTTGTGCATGTGTGTTGCGCAGTCTCCGTTTCATTGTTGACTTTTGTCTGTTTGGATGTCTGTATTGACTTCAAAAAATAATATATATGGACATTAATGTGTAAATAACTTGAATTGTCACAATTTTGAAGCCTTCATGGAGTAACAGCTGTAGTTTTGCAACCGGTGCTTGGATGGTAAAAAACTGCAACCGAGGGTAGGAACTCTAAAGTAAGATGAGATAAGATAAGATAGGACTTTATTAATCCCTGTGGGGAAATGCATTTGTTACAGCAGCAAAAGTCAAGGTCAAAGTCAAGAAAGAGATAAAAGGGATAAAAATAACATGTGCACATCTATCAACAAATTGAACACATAGCAGCCCATTGCTTACTATCTCGTGAGTCCAATATCCAATGTCCAATAGATAATTGTTATTCTCCCTTGTAAGTCGCTTTGGATAAAAGCGTCTGCTAAATGACTGAATGTAATGTAAATGTAATGTAGGCAAACGGCAGTTACACCAAAGTAAGTACAGGTAGTATATGTAGCATATAGTATATCTTATCTAGCAGCAGTGCAGTAATAGTGTGCAATGGGCATCACCACAACTATATGGGATGGCACCAGTTAATATGCTCTATACCTTTTATACTGTACGGTTATGAGACAATCAAATTCATTGGAGCCTTTGACATGAAGGTCAATGGAATTTGTCTTGCCCAGAAAGATAGAAAGGTTCCTATGGAGTTCAAAAAGTCATAAGGGGGGGAGCATATGTAAGAATACGCAGGGAGAAAATGCTGCGGGTCTAGTGACCTTTTAAAACGCATCATGGCATGTTCGTGGTGGTCAGCGGTTCCTACATTTAGTGTAGTTTCCCTGGAAGTGAGTGACTCTATTAAGACACTGGTGATGAATTGATGTGCTGCGATATTGCGTTTGACACAAGTTTTTGTTCGCAATCCCTGCGGCTTAATCAGTTTTCCTTACCCTCATCGATTCTCTCTTTTTATTTTTGTAGTGTTGTTTGTGTTGTTTCATGTCTTTCCAGTAACAGGATTTTTATTTTTTACGTGAACAAAAAGCCAATGGACAAACTCATCCTCTAGGACCATGGTTTCCAATATGTGCTAAAAGCAACACATGGGGAAGTTGTAAGGCTCCTCTCTACGTAAAATAATGTCTAGATAGTTACTCATAGCATGATCCAGAACTTTCTAAATCAATAGATAGAACTTTGTCAGAAACGAACATCCATC
>NC_137197.1:30629729-30769729 GCF_960531495.2 Zeus faber | reverse complement strand
ACCGTCATGACTTTTCCATCATTTTACTAGTCTCTGTGCAGTCCTGGAAGATCTTCAAAGCCCAGCAGGAACCCAACCCAACTCCAGGGATGTGTCTTTTTGAGGAACCCCTCTTCTTCATACCCTGGATAGAGACTACCAGCTGTGTCATCACCCAGATCCAGCCTGTGTGGCGCTGGCATTGTAAAGCTGGGCCATTGACTGAAGACACAGGTGACCAGTTTGGGGGTCCATGATGGTCATCAGAGCCACAAGAACTATTTGCGGATTGGTGGAGGAGGTCTGTGCGTCCCTGCCAGGGCCATAATCTTTCTGAACGGTGAAATGATGAATGCGAGTACATGTACCCCTCTCTGACTGTCTCTCCTGCTGCTAGGCAGTAGCAGGAGAAGGGGGGGCTCCACACAACTCCAACTCCTCCTTTGCAACTCCAGTGCGAGCGGAGTTTGAGTCCGTAGGTAAAAACGAAGCATATTACACCTGCAAGGGTCACACTGATGCTCTCCGGCAGGAACGAGGGCATTGAGGTGGATTGAGGTGACCCAGACTTTTCACTGAAAGGCAACTGGACGGGTGACCTCCAGTGGAGGATTGTACACCAGGCGATAGCTACGAACAGACATTTGGCACACCTAGATCCAAGCACTGGGGAGCAATGTCCGAGGAAGAATTTTTTGTCAGGATCAGCAAAGCTGTCTGTATGGAAAACCCAGAAAAAAAGGATCCAAGGGCATGGGTCAGAGGATCCTCTTCAGATGAAGCCATGCCTACTCGCAGCTCGGCTCAGGATCGAGTCTGAGTTCCATTAACTGACGGAGGATCTGGACTATTTTTCGTTAAACTGGGGGATTCGCCATGTTTTGTGTTCTGTCTAGGAGGATGTCTTAGATCTTCATTTCTGATCGTTTCAGTTCTTACTTATTTATCTTTTTTCTTTTTCTTTTTTCTATTTTCTTTTCTGTTCTTGTTTGAGTTGAACCTACATCAAAGAACAAACATCAATCAAACAGTCAAACATTAAATAAATGTCACTTTTAAAATCAAAAATCTCTCTCTCTGTCTCTCTCTAAAAGGCACGGGCAAGTAGAAGTAGTACGGCAGATATTGAAAAGGAAAACTAGTTCAATCAGCACTCTCTCCCGGTGTTAAGACAGGAAAGCAGTCGGCAGTGACGGCAGTCAGTCTCCACATTTTGAAGAATCTTTCGATCTTGTATTGTCAGCTTTTTCTCGCGCAGCTTTACGGATTTGGATGTAAGTCCGACGGCGTCTGAAATGATGACATCTGCAAGGTGTAGCGTTGATTTTTAGGCCAAATGCGATGTACCCCACACTGTATGTAATCCCTTAGTTGGTGCATGTATTTCTCAGTAGACTCTCAATAGCGCTGCATTCTTTTGGAATGCTCTGTAAAACGGAAATATTGTTATTTACGAGCAACCCTAGATTACAGGCAGAGAGGTGTGCATGCGTGTGTGTGTCTCAGGATGTAATTTGTAGCGCCTATCAAATCCAGGACAGGGCTCAGAAATGCTTTGCCGCCTGGCTAAATGAAAATTAATCTATTTTTGAAGATAAACACAAAAAAAACAATAGAGCATTCATCTATCTTGGCTGCCATTGGATAGCCCCTCCCTCCCATAGAGCCCCTCCCTTCCCAGTGGAAGTACAGTCACTAGAGCTAAATTAATTGGCTGTCAAAACACAGGAAGTAAGATGAGAAAAAATGGATTTCTGCTTTGCCAATATGACAATATGTTCTATTCGTCAGGGAGCAGCAGAAGCATGGCAGCCCCCTGTAATTAGTTTACACGGCTGCTACCGTCATGCATTTTAAAAGGACAATGTGCGCTCCTTATGGACTGCAGTAGTTGGATGAATGTGTGCCAGTGTGTTTGTGTGAGAGTGAGTGTATTATGCATATCTGTCTTCTCCTCACCGCATGTTTTGTATGTGTGCAGCGATGTGTTTTTGGATAAATTATATGATGTGTGTGTGTGTGTGTGTGTGTGTGTGTGTGTGTGTGTGTGTGTGTGTGTGTGTGTGTGTGTGTGTGTGTGTGGTGTGTGTGTGTGTTTGTGGTGTTGTCTGCATGCAAGTGTGTTTGTGTACGTGTGTGTGTTTGTGTGCCTGGATTTTTGTATTTTTGTAAGTGTGTGTGCATTTTTGGACATAGCTCTATGTGTTTGTGTCTATGTTTGTTTGTAAATGTCTATGTGTTTGTGTTTATGCATGTGTGTTTGTGCTTATGTGTCCATGTTTGTGTGTGCCTACTACTTCATGTGAGTTGCTTTGGATAAAATTGCCAAAAGGACTGAATATCAATGGGAAATGTATATTTTTGGTTCCACCATTATGCAGTAATTTATGTGTGTGCTAACCACTGCCCGAATACTACCCCCCCCCCACACACACACACCCCCGACAGGTCACTGTGAGCGACGGCGGGCCGAGTCCAAAGCAGAGCACGGTGTGGGTGATGGTGCAGGTGCTGGACGAGAATGACAACAAGCCGGTCTTCCCTGAGAAGGTCTACCAGATCCGCCTGCCCGAGCGCGAGCGCCGCAAGAAGGGCGAGCCCATCTACCGGGCGTTCGCCTACGACCGTGACCAGGGCGCCAACGCTGACCTCTCCTACAGCATTGTCGACGGCAACGAGGAGGGAAAGTTCTTCATCGACCCCAAGACGGCCGTTGTGTCGTCGCGCAAGGCCTTCGCCGCCGGAAGCTACGACATCCTGACTGTACGTCGCCAGAGGAGGAACATATGTCACGTTACTTCAAAAATGCATTTTCCGACCGTTTCTTGAGCATAAACTGATAGGACTGATAGGACCGATAGGACGTATTTCATAGTCTTTTGGCTGTATAATGTTTAAAAGGTAGCATGAAGATGTAAAGGGAGTTGTTTATACACATGCAGCGCCACTGTGCCCCAGAGTAGAAGCTTTTTTTTTTCTGAACAGCGCAGAAAGGACAGACATTTGAGACAGGCACATTATTAACTCAAGAGTAGAATGCATAAATATAAAACAAAACTTGGAACTTTGCCAGAAGTAAACTGATGATAATCTTTACATCTGTAACTATAACTAGCATAAATATAAAACAAAACTTGGAACTTTGCCAGAAGTAAACTGATGATAATCTTTACATCTGTAACTATAACTAGCTGTAGGACCTGTGCGTAAACCATAAAATGACCAATATACATGTAACAGTAGACAACTATTTAGCATAACAGATTTGCGTGAGCTGTTTCCGTAGATTTCCAAAAGTCCAGAAGTCCAGATAAGTGAGGTTTGGATAAACGGAGAATTTCTTTCTGCTGACTTATCTTGCTTAACACCTTTCCTTGAGTCTTGTTTTTATTATCCCTATTCTGTGAACCGTCCAACGTACTATCTCACCTTATCGCGTCCTTCAGCCTCCATTTTCAACCTTCCTTCCAGCTAAAAGCCACGGACAATGGTCGTCCCCAGAAGTCGGCTACCGCGCGCCTACACATCGAGTGGATCCGCCGCCCGGCGCCCTCCGCCCAGCCCCTGCTGTTCGACGAGCCCTTCTACAACTTCACTGTGATGGAGAACGACAAGGTGGCTGAGATCGTGGGCGTGGTATCCATGCAGCAGAGATCAGCACCATTGTGGTTCGACATCACAGGTAACCCCACCCCACCCCTGTAGCTAGGCGGGGGGGGTGCCCTTTGCTGTAACACCTATTGAACTGGTAGATGCCCCACCTCACCACCCAGGTGGTTTGTGCCCTGGTTCTGGAAGTATTTTCTCAGCAATATTTTGTGATAGGCATTTCTTGGAATGACGATTTATATGGGTTTGAACGTGTTATCAAATCATCCAGCTGTGGTCTTAATCCAATCCATTAACAAGACTTAATTTAGTGGTTTGTGAGTGTATGTCAATTTATACATTCAGCACATATCTGTGATCAAAGTTTATTTTTAGTTGAACATTGAAAGCGAAACTTAGCGAAGCGATTCTCCATAGTGAGACAGTTCCACTTTTTATCTCGTTTTGTTTACAGTGAAGTCTCTCATTGGCTGGTGCCTTTAAATTATTGTAGTTCTTGATGAGAGAGATTCTGATGAAATGTGACATCTCTTAATCGAGGTTTGAAATTTGGCAAGCATCCAATGCTCAACTTAAGAGCTTTTGGGTCGTTTTAACTGTTTCGTGATATTTTGTGCGCCACATCTACGAATTATCTACAATGCAGATTAATGGTAAACAACTCTTCCGGAACCAAAGTGGCAGGGGCAGGCTTTTTCCTGAGGAGTGTGTTCCAGAGGAGTCCAATTTCAAACCAGGCAGGGATTTCGTGGGTGTGTGTGTGTCTGTCGCTGTACGTGAGGTGTGGCTTGAGGGCCACGCCCCTCTCTCCTCGCTGCATGATCCGTGCCAGTGTTGCCAGCCCCGACCACACCCTCCCACCCCCCGCCCCTACTCACTGCCCATTGGCTTTTTTGCTCTGCCCCTCACCAAACAGCCTGCAGTAACCACGACAATGTGGTGTCTCGCCTGGTGAGGTCTTTATGTAGGATTTGGGTGCGGGTGTGGGGGGTGGTGGTCACTTAACTTCCTCCTAAACAGTGTCTGGACCGGACTGCCTGTTTTGAGAGCTTGAAATCTCAGCAGCCATCACGGTGGACTTGCTCACAGTGGACTGACTGGCATTGTTCAACTGGCATTGATCAAAATATGCAAACCCCCACCAGTACATGGTCAATTTGTTATTATTGTACCTTTAAACATCCACACTTTGTTCCAACTGTAATTCACAAGTTCTTTAGTTTCTTTCAAATTTTCAGATTTAGTTATTTATTAAATCCAGCTGCCAGGGCAGGGAGGCCTGTGTATGGCCTCTCTGTAAATAACATTGTGGGGAACATTCAAAGCTAGTGTGATGCCACCAACCCCCCTCCACTAGCTGTGACATGCCCAACATGGCACGCTTTAAATCCCTTTGATCCGTCAAAGTTTGCTTTAATCGACTCAAAAAGGCTTAGTGAGATTATGTTATGTCCAGTGCACGAAGCTTATTTCTGACGCCACAAAGCATTAAATGTGTCATGGTGGATATCCCACGGCTAAAACCTAGTTGATTCAATAATTCTCCAAAACTGAATCGGTGTTTGCATTTCCATGTGCTTCTTATTCCTTACAATAATTCAATTCGTCTTCAGTGTCATCCGACGCAACAGCATAGGTACGCCGACGCCTTGTTCCGTCTTAAATCCGACTTACTCTCTCAAAGTAGGCAGGCCTGCGGACCGCGCGTCCCACAATGCACCAATGCATTCACCTTTTCCTTTTTGTTGCGCTTGTCGTAATTGTTGTTGTTGTTGCTGTTGTTGTTGTTGTTGGTGGTTAGGGTGACAGTGTGTATCCCGTTGGAGATACCTTCTGCCTCTTGCTTCTGGCTTTCTCCGTATCTTTCCTCACCCCTTATCTCTCTCTTAAATCTATCTATCTATCTATCTATCTATCTATCTATCTATCTATCTATCTATCTATCTATCTATCTATCTATCTATCTATCTATCTATCTATCTTTCTATCTATCTATCTATCTATCTATCTATCGTATCCTCTGTAACCTTTTGGTCCACGGTCACATCAGAACAAAGCAGTGCGAGATTAATTTAGTCTGGCAAAGCAAAACTTGTCAAAAAGTAGAGTCACACGGATGAAAGGCGAGCTTCCTTCACTTTTCACTTCAGAGACAACACAGACAAAGCAGCTTGGTAGTTGGTTGTGGCTACGCTTTCTCGCCTGTCAAGGTTCACCAAAGTCCACACGAAAGTTCTGGACGGCTTTAGCTTTGCCGCCTGAAGCCAATCCCCTAATTGCAGGCGATTGCGAATGTGAAATGTACCAAATTCGGAGCGGAATATTGACCACCCCAAAATACTGGTGAGACCGTGTCCTTTACTCTATGTGCTTTTTCCACCTTACCTTCGCTATGCTTTTCTTGGGCTCAAAAGTGTTGTGCTGTCCCTCTAAATTCCATTAAACCATCACAGGCTGCCCCCTTCACATAGCATTTATGTTAGATTTCTGATAATACGCCGGACACAAATTTTGCACATTTATTTCAGTGACTACATTTTATTCTGCTATTACACTGAAACGTACGGTGGTTCAAAATTGTCCCTCGAATGCTCCCCCTCCTCCACAGCCCACCCCCTCTCTCTGTCCTCCTCCTCCATCTCCTCTTTTTGCCCTCTATGTCCTCCCTGCCCTTCTCACCTTTTCTCTCTCTCTTGTCTTTTGTCTTTTCTATCACTGTATCTCTCTCTCTCTCTCTCTCCCTCTCTCTCTCTCTCTCTCTCAATGCTTCATGCCTGGAAGGTCCCAGGCCTTTCCGCGAGATGTTCTATATTCTGCAGAACGCTTGTGGCAGGAACTGTTCCACAGAAGGTATCTCGGTTTCAACCCAACACCCCCCCTATCTATCAGACACACACACATACACTTCCAACCCCCACCCCTCAAACTGGACCTTGCCTTTACGTCCTCTCCTTGTATTACTATTCTCTTTTTTTTTACGTTTTTTTTTTGTGCTACGTTTCTGTGTATTCTTATTTTTTTGTTTGGCCAATCACTATCGCCACCCGTCCTCCTCCTCTTCCATCACCTGAATGCATGCCCCCTCCCTCCCGCCCCATTACTCATGGCCCGCTCATCGTTCGGGTGGGGCCACAGTGGGCGAGTGTGGGTGGGGTGGGTGGGTTTTGGGGTACAACACGGACGAAGCATCGCATCAAAATAACAGTGTTTGGCCTTTGTGTCTCTTTGTCTGTTTTTATTGCATGTTCGCTCCCATGTATGTCTTCCGTCGTGTGTGTGTGTGTGTGTGTGTGTGTCTATGCGTGTGTGTGTGTGTGTGTGTGTGTGTGTGTGTGTGTGTGTGTGTGAGACTCTGTTCCAGCAATTTGATATCAACCGTATCAGCGATTAATTAACCAAAACCTAACCACAACACCTGCATGGGACAAAGTCTGAAGAATTTGAGTCTTTTAATTGAGCTGGTCTAAGACCTTAACGAGAAAAAATGACCGTGAGGTTCATGGTAAAACCATAACTGCTCCCCGGGCGCCGCTACATAACACTGGTCCTAGATACGTCAGTTGCTAGGATGTAAAATGCAGAGGAATGCATTTCGTTGCCTCAGTACTTGTACTCTGTGCAATGACAATATTTGAATATAATCTAATCATAATCATAAACTACCATGAACTGTTCACTGAGGATATACAGTAGGTTCACTATTTTCCAACCCAGATCCGTATTAAAATGTTGGTTTTCGTCATTTATATAACTAATTTATTACACTAACACAGTAAGACGGTCTTTATATGTTATACCAGAAAGAAGAATGTTCACAAACCAACTGTTTTGCACTTCTGCAAATCAACGCCTCTTTTATGGAAGCGTCATCTGTTTTTAGCAACACAACCCCCCAAGAACGATGACTTCACCTTGGGCGATTGGGGTGAACACACACACACACACACACACACACACACACACACACACACACACACACACACACACACACACACACACACACACACACACAAACTGGGTATTTACAGTATGTAGCTGACAAATGCAAGTCAGACACAGAAAGAGTATTAATGGAAGGACAGATTTCTCTCTCTCTCTCTCTCTAACCTACACACACACACACCACATGAACATCTGTTCTCACATGTACACACACTTGCCAGTTCAAGGTTTGCACATGGGTGCACACAAAACGGTGCAAGCCCACACACACACACAAACACACAGACAAACACATACGCACACACACACACACACACACACAGAGACACACACACACACACACACACACACACACACACCGGCCACAGAGCATTTCTTAGTCAATTAGGCGCCTGAGTGCCTGTGACCGCTCGGCAGAAAGCAGTGGGGTCAGCGGGCAGTCCGGGCAGCCGGACTTACTTGTTTCCCCATCACCGTATAGACTGTCTGTAGGTGGGGGATGAAGTGAGACTGGTGAGAGAGAGAGAGGTGTGGAAAGCAGAGGTGACCGCAAAAAAAAACCCTTGGATGAACCCTTGGATGAAGGGATCGAGCAAACCCAACCCCCCCTTGTTTTACTTTTGAGACCAGAAAAGAGAAAGAGCTGAGAGAGAGAGAGAGAATCCCTTTCAACAAGACTTAGCCACGGCTCACCTCGTTGGCCAGCTTGTCAGTGCACAGGCGAGGCTCTCAGAGAGTCACGGAGAGATAATAAGGGAGAGAGTTAAAGTTATTAAAGTTACAGGCGATGGAGGACAACGTAGCTATTTAGTTACGGTTACCTTTACAGCTTCACAGAAGAGTTGAAAGTTTGAATTAGAATTAGTTTATTCATTTATTTTTTTATTTTTATTTTTTTTTGGGGTGGGGGGGTTCATACGAGGCTCAGCTTTTTTTATATGTTCTGAAAACCGAGGAATTTAATGATTACACATCCGGGAGACAGTATGGCAGTTATTGGGGCAAAATCTGAACAACAATGTATAGAAATTATACACTGGGAAAGATTTAATTCATTTCACAGTTAAAGAAAAGCTGCTAGATGGATTAACATACAACGTAGAGATAGAGAATCAAACACAATCAAATAGATAATATAAGCTACAGAGTGATAGAAGGAAAACGAGAGCCGAGAGAGCCCCGTGAGCCTAAAAACTCGGAGAGAACCCTACAGTTTAGCCAGCCATTGGTTATTCATCCAATATTAATCAAAACTTGAGATATACACATAAGCTTCCTCTAAGTGATTTCATGACCACAGGACGTTCAGCTGCACACACATTCACATCACCACATCCTACACACACACACACACACACACACACACACACACACACACACACACACACACACACACACACACACACACACACACACACACACACACACACAGCTGGAGCTGACCTTCTGGCTGCCTGGTCTAAACCCACACATCTGCTGGAAGCTCTGCAGATCCAGCCAGACAGCGCCAGCTGACGGCCCATGCTTTGGGTCCATGAGTCAATGGCTGAGGTCAACCCGAGGGCGATCTGTCTCACGGTGTTAGCTCCACCCCCGCCCCTCATTATATTTATACAGTATATCCAACAAACACAATTAAATGAATGGCAAAATGCCCCAAAAATGCCAAAAAAACAATTTTTTTTCTGTCAAATTGTCAGAAAACTGAATGTGCCGAGTATAGTGAATCTATGATCTTTTTAAGATAATGTTGATTTTAAAAATATTTTTCGCTGTCCTACTTAGAGTTTAAAGACAAGTTAATTGTAGGGTTGTATTTGGGAGAAATCAGTAGATTTTTAGACGGCAGACTTTTGAGTCTCTATACTGTTAGACATACAGTACAATCATTTCTATGCCGTTACTGTATTTATTTATTTTTTTATTTAAGAAATCTTATCAAAACCGTCTCTCACCCCAGTGGGAGATATTTTTGTCTTCTTGTTTTCTCATTGATTATTTTTTTACAGTGTACACACACACACACAACCACACACCCAGACACACCCGGCTACCAAGGCAATAGATCCTTTCACTGCGTTCTCGTTTTTGCGGAAACTGCAGGCACGCGTCCTGTTTTTTTCCCGCTCTTTTTTTTTCTTTTCTTTTTTTTGATGTTCTTGTTGTTGTTTTCCGTTGGTGTTGTTTAATCTTCCGGTGGAAAAAGAATAAAAAAAGAAAGGAAGAGCGGCTTTCCTCCAGTGTCCAAAAGAAAGCAAAAGACAGATCATTGCACCCTTTGTCTCTCACAGTCTTTTGTTCCCCTGTTTTGTTCTGCAGTTTTTTTGTTTTTCCTGCAGCGCGTCAGCGTTGTTAATCTGCAGCAGAAGAGACAATAGATGCACACACACACACACACACACACACACACACACACACACACACACACACACACACACACACACACACACACACACACACACACACACACGCGTGCGCACGTCGGAAAATAGTTTTCTTGCGAGACGCCCTCTTGTTGTGGAGTTTTAGATTTCCTCCCTCTGTAATTTGGCGGCAGACAGGACGTTTTATTACTTTTTCTATTTTCATTTTATTTTTAGCTCCATTTCTTTTCCAACCTCAGCGCTGATCTGCGCCAAACCTCGGCGCCTCCTCCTTCAGCCCCTGTCCTCATCCTCGGAGTTAGAAATTCTACGTGGAGATGCAGACGTCAAATGCAATTGGAGCGGGCTTATAGCGCTCTCCTAGTTTTCTAAGTTCAGGATTCACTTGGAGAATTGTGAATTGTATGAGTTACTAATCATATCGCTTATTGCCGCTATTCCTGATAGCTCATACCCCAATGTAATTGCTCGTCTCGTTTTTGGGCTTGCCGGCAGCGGGGAAGTGAAAACTACAAGGAACATAGGTCTGTTATTATTGCAAAGCCAAAGCACTCTTTAGGAAAACCATTAGACCTGCATGGCTGCAAATTACTGTCATTTAAGAGCATCAAGTTTTTTGGCAGCAAACGTCCCTAAACTGGTAGAGACAGGCCAGGAGGAGGAAGCTGGTTTGTGGGCGACGTGCTTGCGCCCGAGAGGACTTGTGTGCACAGAGGCCGACCGGAAAAAAATAAAAAACTACACTGTGATGCGTGGACGCAGATGTGGGCAAATACACGCAAATGACACACACATATACACATACACAGACGGAGGCGCTCACACAGAGACACACATGCTGCACACACATTGAGACACACACACACGGCTGACTGTGGGATGGTTGAGCTGGTGCTGGGCTGAGGGCGTGGATTTATTAGATAGAGACGGCGACACAAAACCACTTTCAGTCTCCACCGCAAGGCCTATATATACAAACACGCACACACACAGATACACACACACACACACACACACTCACACACATACACAGACACACACACACACACACACACAGAATGCACATAAATATTGTCATCCACAAGGGCTGTGTAGACAGTGACACATTCCATTTCTCTTTCTGCCACATAAACCCACTCACACCGAAAATTACCCTCGCATTCACCCCACAGCCACTCCATTTGTGCAGGCTAAATGACACATTAGCATCAGTGTGGGTAGTCAGGAAGGAGGCTGCCACTTAATTAGGGCTTTCACTGCATCAGAACTCCACTGACACTGGAAATTTTTTAATTCTGCATTTTGGTACTGACTCAAAGCAATCCGGTCCGCGCCAGTCTCCCCACCAGAGTACAAGTCAAGGATTTCTTTATGGTAGGAACACTTAATTGCCACCTCCAGTTGTTTTTTGTGCATATTTAGCGAATATATATATCACCATCTAAATTGACACGCCCACTCACATTAAAACAAATTCTTTCACGCTCATTCTGCCTCTTTATTACAGAGCGACTACAGTCTATTGAGCGAGGAGGCTACAGTGTTCACCATTATCAACACTAGCTAGCAGCCCATAGTTGGTGGTAATAGGCTTCATTTATCATCTGGTGCCATGGCATAGCCCTTTCATGATGTTGAATTATTAGCCGTACCGCCATTTTCCTCGTTTGCAGAAAACCTGTCAGGAAAAGGGACGGGAAGGAAAATTGACCCGTCCCAACCGCACATATTGTCCACACACTTGTCTGCCACCTGTATAGAATGGACAGGCTCATTTGCCAGTCACGAACAGACAAACCCACGTGCGCACACAACGTTTTCCTGTTATGTACTTGTGCTATGTACTCGTTTTTGCATGGGCCAACTATTCATGCATTGTTTCGTTTATTGTCTGACTGTTGATGTGTGCTTTTGATTCTTTGGGTTTTTTGCATTGTTTTCTTTGTCTTGTTGTTACCCATTTGTCTACCTGGTGAACTGGGAGGATTGGGAAATTCGGTGTCAATGAGACGGAATCAAGACCCTCAAACTGCATGACCACCCACCCCCACTAACCCAAACTCCCTATCCTACCCCTGTCCCTACACAGCCATACCCACAAACCTATCCCCTACACACTACCAGAGAGGTGATCTTTCGGTATGTGTGTTTGTCTGTATGCGTGTGTGTTTGTGTTGTAAGGCTGGGTGATAATTCAGGATGATCTATGATCATCTTCCGACGGTATCATGTTTTCATCAGAGATGGAAAGAGTCGTTTCGGAGAGCAGTTTACTCGAAAGCAGTTTACTCAGTTAACTCACCCGAGTCATTACTTCTTGACATGGGCTCTGGACTATGACTATGAAAAATTGTTATTATCAAATCAATTATTATTATCTTATCAAAATTGAGAGTGAAGTCCAGTACTTTGTTTGAAATTAACTTCGAATGATTGACATATTCTTGTGGAAACATACTGAAGCGCTCTGACAAGAGGAGAAGAATTATGTTGCCATAAGACATCATCACAAAATGTTTTTCTGTCATCACAGGGTGTTTTTCTGTGATTTAACCTGAACTATGGCATGTCAGATATACAGTATAATCAAGTGTCATCAGTATATACTGACATTGCTTGAAATTGATTATTGTGAAGAACTAGAAATTCTTCCGGACCAGTCAAAGCCCTTGTCTGTACTTTATGTGTGTACGCTTGAGATAGTCCCTCATCCATTACACACTCAGCCAATTCCTCCAACTCCCACCCAACATCATCCAGCGCCCTCTCATTTGCCGCCCCAACCCCCCATCTAACTGCCGTTCTGCTCTTCTGGCGCCAGGCGGCAACACCGACAGCCTGTTTGACATCGAGAAGAGCGTGGGAACCATCGTCATCGCTAAGCCCCTGGACGCCGAGCAGCGCTCCTTCTACAATATGACATTGGAGGTGACTGATGGGACCAATGTGGCCCACTCGCAGGTATGGCAATAAGAATGTGACAAAATGCAGGGGTTGTTTTTAGGCCATCTCACATTAGTTTTTCTTTTTTTTATGGGAGCGATGAAACAAAACAAAAAGAATGGAGGGTTCCCTACAAATTCCGCTTAACTGGGTTGTCTAATTGCATCCATTTTTAGGATGACTTTACATCTACCATGTGCTGTCCACTCTGTGCAATAACCAGCAGGTAATTCTTTGTTGCAATGTCACTGAGGGTCAATTAAAAAATATTTGATAACGGTAATAAATATAAGACTTATTCTTTAATTATTCTTAAAGATTTGTCCTTAGTAGAAAAAAGTGTTGTTCGCTCATGCGTGCTCCTGAAATAGATCCTATTAGCGGTGCAGCTTGGTACTATTAAAGAAGAAAGAAGAAGAAGAAACCCTCTTTATTTGTCACACAACACACCACACTACAACACATGCTTGCACACATACACTCGCACATGCTTTGATGGTGGTCGGTGAAATGGATCCTCTGCATTTGACCCATCCTGGCTTGTCCTTCCTCCGGGGCCACAGCCAGGAGCAGTGGGCAGCATACGTGGACGCGCCCGGGGACCAGGTGATAAGTGTCCATCGCTGGTCAGACGATGATGGGTGCATGTTTTTGGTGGGGTCCTTACTGACGTGAGGTGGAGGAAACCCCATGTGAGCACGGGGAGAACATGCAAACTCCACACAGAAAGGCTCCTGTTTTGAGGATGCTCTTAAGAGCACTAAAGAATTGACTAGCTTTAGTCAGTGCAATGGCAAGTGAGCCAGCCTGGTTTATAGATGTGGAAACTAGCTAGTGTCTAAAATGTGTCCCGGTAGAACACAGAACCTACACACAGGTTATTTCGTAGTCATTGGGCTTCATTCATAAGTCTATGGAATCAAAGTTAATCTTAAAGTGTAGTCAGAAGTTTCTTACCTGAATTTGTTCTCTCGGTACAATAAAAATGCATGTACGTTTGTGGAAAGGCTACGTTATATTTTGGCTGGCAACATTTGTGGACAAAGCTTGTTAAAAAGGATAATTATTGATACATGAAATCCCAAAAGTCATGATGTCAAACCCAGCAGCAATTGTCACTTTAATTGGAGTGACTGACTAATTGTAACATTGGGAGAGAGAGATGTTCACTGACAGGGATTCTCTTCTATTTGTGGGGTCTTTACATCAGAGCTACTTTGCACATGACCCTTAAGTCTGCATGCCTTTTATGGTATTGACAGGGCTTCTACCTTCAGCAAATGGGTATGAACGGACGCACTAACCCAGATCATGGATGATTAGTACTCGTCATACGGTGTACATTCAAAAAATGGAAGAATCTCCATTATAACCCCAACCCAAGTATCATGGACCCCTCCCACCTCGCTTTAAAAAGCAATTCAAGAGGGCCAATTCAATTCAAGACCCCCGTTGACCATGTACCCATGTACTGGCTTTCAACTTCATGATGCAGCCTCGACTTTATTCAGAGAAGAGTCTTGACATTTATACACGTCCCCAGACACATCTCGTGATACCTCAGTAGTGGGGACATTGCCACCTAATTTTTGATTCTCCCAACTGTCCCAATGACTCAATCCCCGACACTCCTGCTCCGCACACGACATGAAAACGACGTGACTGATAGTGTCTGTCAGCGAGGGCCCAGTGAGTGATGGTGCCTAGCTTTGTGGATTGATTACAAAGGCACGGGTGTAGAAAACTAAGCCCATCTTGTCCCCTCTGGCTGTCCCTTGGTTTCCTCTACTGGCTTATGCCACATCTACTCAAGGGCACTTACAAATGACACATTCTGTGCTCAGCTTCAAGGTCCCAGGCATATACAGTATATATATATATATATATATATATATATATATATATATATATATATATATATATATATATACAGTGTGTGTATATATATATAATGTGTGTGTGTGTGTGTGTGTGTGTGTGTGTGTGCCCAACCTCTATGCTACAATACTTTTTCAACTAAGACAGATGTACTGTGTATCCTTTAGTGTGCTTTTTGCCTGTGTGAATTTAGATTCGATTTAACGTTACTGTTATTGAAATTAGATTTTGTCCAGTTCTAGAGGTTCAGGTTTGCTGCAAGGAGAGAGACACACACACACACAAACATGTCTAAGACAGGTGTCAGACACACAGACACAATCACACAGCATATGGTATTAGCATTTTTATAGGGTGAGGGGAATTGTTCTGACATGGGGAACGCCGTATTTCCCCCAGAAGGACAGGGGCACGCACAGCGCATGGATGTGACACTCATCTTGTCATTTCCAAGGGCAGTCAATTTCCTCAACCACGCTTTGTGATGGAGAAGAATGACATAGTCATGCATTTATTTATATTCATACACATCCTGACATGTTTGTCATATGCACGCCAGTCCCTTGTCATTGTATTCAAAGTTTTGTTTTTTTTTGTTTGTTTTTTGACACAAGCTGTCAGGCTTCTGAAAAGCAAAAGGAAATGAATCAAATATGACGCATTCTAGATTTGCAATGTAACCAAATTGTTCGGTTTCGTACTCAGATAACACAAACTTGGGCACACATTGTATTTGGATTTGATTGTATTTGTTCTTTTAATGGTGCAAAACAGTGTTTAATAGCGAAGAAGTATTTCATCTACGTATCCGTCCAGTTAAATTTAATTACAATGTAGAATTTAGCTTGTCTCACCATGGGTAAATGGGGGGAGGGTCTTATACAGTATATCCTAAATCTGCTTTTCTAAAATCAGAAAAAAAATAGTAAATCCATCCCTTAATTTTTCCTTTTCGCACCACTTCTCATCTTTGCGGAACCTCATGACTGTCTTGCCACAGACCTGCATGTTCTGTCCCCCTAGCAGTGAAGATATACCTGGATGGCTCTCCGGCATGACAAATTGGATCCCGTCGTCTTAGCATTCTAAAGGGGAAAGACAGTGGAAGAGTAAGAGATAGATGGAACGAGAGGGAGCGAGGGATGTGTGTGTGAGCGCGCTGTGGCGTCCACATGCACATCCATTCACACCCATCTCCGTCTTCTCTTTAGCAACGCTTACCTCACTTGTTGATCCCCGAGCCTTAAGTGACAGACTTCAGTGAGACAGAATTTTATGCCCACACAGACACACAGGCAAAAACACACACCTGTATGCGGGTGCAGGAGGAACCTGTACTTTCTTTACACGTCTGTTCCTTTTTGGCTAAGGCTCCCAGATGGAGGCTCAGTGTGGCACAGAAGGCTTTAAGACGGGGGTGGAGGGGGGTTGCGTGGGGGATTGGGGTGGGGCGAGTGGAGGAGGGGTGAGGTGGGGGAGGTTGATTCTCGGTGTCCGACAGAAGGCAGAGTGTCGCATGGCCGTGTAAATTTAGACGCAGAAGGCTCCCCTGTGAGAACATCGCTTCGTGATACTCTCTCTAATTTCATTCCTTCCTTCCATCTTCCCTCCTCTCCCTGAATTTTGGTCTTGGTACCTTCACATCTCCATCACTCTCCATCATCTTCCTTTCTTTTTTCTTCACATAACGACTGGCATGTGCCAATGCTGTGGATGGAAACGTTCGTGACTTTTTCCATGAGTCACCGTCGCCCAGAGCGATTGGCACACACACACGTGGACACACATACACACAAACACCTTATGCTTTCATCTGACTGCAAAGATACATCTTTGGTTGTATAAATAAAAATCATCATTGATATGGGCCTTTCTGAAAAACATGATGATTCCTTTATTTTAACCTTCATAGCTGCATTCTGAACACATCATTTAAAAAAGTGTGTATGGGTGTCAGAGGGGTGAGGGGGGTCTCTATTCCGTAAAAGTCCATCGATGCTGTGTAAATGCAGAATGGTCTACTAGCATGCACACCAATTCGATTTTCATACTCATAAAATATATAAAAATATATGTTTTCCCCTTATCACAGCAACACAAATCAACAATATGCTCTATTCTCTTCTTTTGCACTTGCTCATCTCTCTCACTCTCTCTCTCTGGGTGTAGGTCCACATCACGGTTCTCGACAACAACGACAATCCTCCCTTGTTCTCGCAGCCCACCTACGACATCACCCTCTCTGAGGACACGCCCCCCGAAACGGAAGTTGTCCAGGTGCTGGCGGCGGACCGCGACGAGTACCACCGACTGGCCTACTCGCTGCAGAGTGCCATCGACCCCAGTAGCCTGCGCCTGTTCCGCATCGACGCTGCTCTGGGTGTCATCTACACGACAGAGAGGCTGGACCACGAGGCCTGCGCCCAGCACATCCTCACTGTCATGGTAAGGAAAGGAGAGTGGGTGCCGCATTATGTTTTTGTCTGTGTTCATTTTCAATAGTTCATATCTTTGGTTTTTGGGTGTTTGTGGGATACATAGTAGATTACAGGCTGTAAAATGGAAATAGGGATGAAGTTCCCTTTCACAGTTACTGCAAGCTATTACTCATGGGAATGATAAACAGATCATGTAATCCAAATGAAGATTCTGCGTTCATGCCGGATGGCAGAGGAAACTCACATCGTGTGAGTTACACCAGTAACTCACATAATGTTGTGAGTTACCGGCTGAAGTAACCTTGGGTGAGGCAGCATAGTGTGTACATTTTTCCAATCTTCATTTGGAGCAAACAAACATGACTTCTAGGAGGGCGTATCCCGACTGCTGACTCTGCAAGGAGGAGGGAGATCGCCACCGCTCCTGTGCGACGTCTCTGGGAAGGCCCTATATCGGGCCCTCTGGCTAGGCCTGACCGGGCACAAAGATCGGGACAAGCTGCCACTGCTGTATGCTCCAGTGTGCCCCACTAGTGCCCCACCAGTGCCATGACGACCTAGTTCGAGGAAGAGAAGAAAAGCGGAGAGGCCCTCAAATCATGGATCCACCGCATGGCGCCCTCCCAACCGTGGTAAGCACGTGGGAGAGGCCAGGACACAGAAGCGGGAGAGCGGCCTCGCTCCACCTCCTTGTCCCCAGAGGCAGCAGAAACCCCGGAGATGTAACTGGAACGCGTTCAGCCCCACTGATCAGACTCAAGGCCGTTATTGGTCTCGGCTGAGGCCACAGCAGGGCCCCACTGCCACAGCAAGGCCCTGAACCCCAGAAAATAACTGGGGGGGCAGCGGGGCGACTGTTCTATCCCTTCAAAGCGTTCCTTTCCCCCTATGTTTATGGCCAGAAAGCAAATGTTTATAGTGGAAAAACATACACAAACCATTGGCCTACGTTTGTTCCCAAATGTTTGTACCATGAATCATATACCTCTCCATACCCGCCATTTGGAGTGTGCAGTAGACCCCCGTTATAAACCCTTGCTCGCTGGGCACGAAGTCCCACATTTCCACAAAGCACAGTTTGAGTCTAATCACATATTCCACAATATAAGATGCAAGAATAAACCCTGGTATCCCATTGTGTCATGCTTTACCAAGGGGGAAGTTTTATCTGAATATATCGTCCCCCTAGGCAACAATTGTCCATGGGCGAGCACACACGCCCACAGGGCAGCTACACTCAAAGTGTGTGCATGCAGACCTGTGGGTCCGTAGAATAAGCCGGCTAAGGTCCTCAGGACTGTGACTAAGGGCTACTGTACGCAATCCAGTTTCCCCATCCTCCACCAACTTTTGGCGGGAAAAATTAATTCTGTAGTCCTGGACAATCATACTGAGGTTCTCGTGATAGAGATAAACTCCCTGCTAGAAAAAAGTGGTAGTGCAGAGCGTCCCTAGAGAGAGAGAGGCACACAGACACTACAGCAGATACTTTGTGGTGCCAAATAAAGACGGAAACCTCCGCACAATATTAATTGGCAAGATTTATTGGACCAAACGACTGGTTTGTAAATCTACATCTGAAAGATGCCTATTTCGACATCTCCATCCACCCCTGGTACAGAAAATGTGCTTTGCCTTCCAGGGGACACTATATATACTACTGTATATACACTATACATTTTATATACTATATACATTATATATACTATATATACTATATACATTATATACACTATATATACTATATACACTATATATACTCTATATACTATATACAATATATACACTCTATATACTATTTACACTGTATACATCTCATCTCATCACCGTTCTCCGTCTAATTCCTGTCTGTTAGTATTCACTACACTAGCGGTCGCAATGACCACGACCGCTTTCCATGAATTAACACGGGTCCTCGCTTATTGACCAATTCGCTTAATGACCTGGTCCTAGGAACAGAACTCGGTCGTTAAGTGAGGAGTACCTGTATTTGGACAACTGGCTACTCTGCAGCAGTCACTCAGTTGGACAATTTAACCTCTTTTCACCCTTAGAGTCTCGGCATCACTATCAACATGGAGAAAAGTGTGTTAACCTCGAGTCAGTGCACCCCCATTTTTAGGCATAGAGCTAGACTCGGTTTCAATGATGGCCTGTTTCTCTTCAGCCAGAGTTCAGGCCATCAAATCCTGTGAGGCACAGTTCAGACCAGGACAGTAAGTGACATCACTTTTGTGCCAGAAACTGCTGGCCATGATGGCATCAGCAGCCGTGGCACTGCCTCTCGCCATGTTGCAGGCCAGGGCGTTCCAGATGGGGTATGCAGCCAGACGTCCTCAGCCAGTGAAGGCCAGACACCAGTAATGCCGGTGTCGTCGAGGTGCAAACGGTCATTATCAGTGTTGAGAAGCTCATGGTTCCTTTGAGCGGGGTCCATGCTGGGGAGCATTTTCATACCACTCCACCAGCACCACTGATGCATCCACTAGGGGGTGGGGAGCTATCTACAATGGTGCGACACCCAACGGGCTTTAGACGGTGACGTAGGCTAAGCGTCTCATGAACGTATTAGAGCTGCACACTTATTATTAGCTCTTCAACACTTCCTATATCCCAGAACATGTTCCTATCCAACATGTTCTGGTGAGGTCAGACAACACGTCGACAATAGCATACATCAATCCCCAGGGAGGGTCTGGTCCCTCCCCCTGTACCACATGGCGAACCGCTTACTGCTTTGTGCAGAGCAGAACCTCCTCTCCCTCTGGGTGGTCCACATCCCTGGCAGACTCAACCACAGAGTGGACCTATTGTCCAGAGGGAACCCCCTTTTTCACTTATACTAAAGCTGCATGCATATAATGTTATAGCGAGTGAATTAGATGAATGTGTGTGTGTATGAATTGAGTCTACCTTGCATACTGGACTTTCTTTCTTACAGTTCAACCAGAATACCAGAATTAAGGCAGAAAGAGTTGATGCATTGTGTTCTCTCCCAGCACTGTTTTAATATTGACTCATTCCGATACTCATCTCTGGGTAAGAAATTACCAGTGCGATGTACTAATTTAGAAAAGAAGGCCTCGCCAGTTGTGAAAGGTACAGGAAGGCACCCCTGCCATTTTCATACCAAATAGGAGATATATCTGATTGTGGCAGGTGCACTGATTAAATTTCATATTATCTTTTTCAGCAGGTAGATGCTATCCACAATCTTCCTATTGTGCATTGCAGAGCGCAGGAGGGGCCATGAGAGTGCACAGCCGGTGTTAAGCATGTTTGGGAATGTTGTGCATTTCAAAAACCCCACGTGTGCTTTGATATGGTCCTTATCTCATTATTACAGTCCATACAGAGGAAATGAAATGAGACAACCATGTATCTTGGCTTAGCGGGTGTGTACAGTAGGTTATAGCCCATATAGCAGCAAAGATCACAGGGAAAGTCCCTTTTCCTGTGGCTTGTGTAATAAAATAAGAAAAGCATTCTTGCATTTGATTTATCAGGGGGCACAGGAAAGACAAAGAAAAAACAAACTCACGCTTATTTTGGTTCTAATCAATTAATCCAGTGGCAGGTAGTTTTATTGTTTGCCTATTACACAGTATATGTTGAGTTATTCGATTGCTAGCAAGCCCATTGGTGGGGGTTTAGTAGTGTGGCAGTATTTTGTAATGTACAGACAGCATGCTAATTAGGATGCAAATGTTATCCTATTTATACTCTCCCTGTGTGGCTCTGAGGTTTTTCTCTGATCTCATTGAGTTGTTGTTGAGAGTCTTGGATCAAGGCATAAATATCTATCTCACTAGCCCAGTAATTCTCATTTTCTCTTCCAATGTTGGAATTACTTGGTCCCCAAGGGCCTACAGTAAAATAGTTGCAGTTCTCTGAGTAAAAAGACTGTAACCAGTGAAGCAGATTTGAGTAGCTCAAAATAGAAAAGGAAACCATAATTTAAGAAGAAGCAATTGTTTCAAATAATTTTCAGGATTACTGAAATTCCCCTTTCATCAATGACATTCTATATGCACGTTGGCAAAGTCCATATTTGCCAAGAAAGAAGTCAAAGTAAGCGTTGAATAATGGCATTCAAACTGAGACCATGTTTCTTCTGCTAGGTGAAGGACCAGGAGTTCCCATACAGAAGGAGCCTTGCACGGGTGTTGATAGAGATAGAAGATGTTAATGACCACGTGCCCATCTTCACCAGTACTCTTTATGAAGGCTCTGTTTATGAGTCAGCTGCAGTCGGATCAGGGGTGGTCCAAGTGACAGCCCTGGACAAAGACAAAGGGCAGAATGCAGAGCTTCACTATTCCATTGAAGGAGGTAGACAACTCTGTTTTTCTCTGTTGGAATTTCTTACATATTTGATTCAACTGTGCTATGCTTCAACACGCATAAAATGTATTACTGCTCTTCTCTTCTTTCTTGACTTTCCAATAGGTAATGCCATGAATGCATTCCGGATTGAGCCAGTTTTGGGTATCATTTCCGTTGCCCGCAACCTGGACCTGTCCGCCATTGGCCATTACGTTCTGACAATCAAAGTCACTGACGGGGGCTCCCCTTCCCTGTCCACGACGACCCTAGTACGCATTGCAGTCACACTCTCTGATAATGCTGGGCCAAAATTTCCCCAGCCAGAGTATCAAGCTGAAATCACAGAGAATGTGGCAGTTGGCACTTCTGTCACCACAATTAATGCAGTCAGCCAATCCACCTTGACCTATGACATCAAACAGGGCAATGGTGATCACACCTTCCGGATGAACCAGTACAGTGGCGTGCTCACCACTCAAAAGCCCCTTGACTATGAGGCCAAGATGTCCTACACACTGACAATCCAGGCCACCAATATGGCTGGCATGGCCTCCAATGCCACCCTGCACATCCAGGTCTTAGATGAGAATGACAATCCACCTGTGTTTCAGCAACATCAATACCATGGAAGCATCAGTGAGGCTGCGCCAATCAACAGCGTGGTAATTAACTCAGACGACTCACCACTTGTAATCAGGGCCACCGATGCAGATCGCAACCAAAACGCACTCTTGGTGTACCAGATTGTAGAGGACACTGCAAAAATGTTTTTTACTGTTGACTCTGGCACTGGCTCCATCAGAACCATCGCAAATCTAGATCATGAGACATTTGCTAGCTTCCACTTCCATGTTCATGTCAGGGATAGTGGGAGGCCGCAGTTGACAGCAGACAGTCCAACTGAGGTCACCATAGAAGTGATTGACACCAATGATTCACCTCCTCATTTTACCCAGGATGCATATGAAACAGTCCTGCTCCTCCCTACCTATCTGGGTGTGGAAGCTCTACAGGTTTCAGCCATAGACCCAGACAGAAATGTTCCTACAGAGCTCACCTACTCACTGACAGATGGAATTCTAGAACACTTTGCCATTGACTCCTCCTGTGGGATCATCACTGTTAAAAATAACAATTTCTCTAAAGAGCGTTTCCGCTTCAATGTGAAAGTCTCAGATGGGAAGTTCTCAAGCTCAGCTCTGGTCACCATTCTTGTCCGAGAAGCTCTGGACTCTGGTCTGAACTTTGCGCACAGCCTCTACTCTTCCTCTATTCAAGAGAATGTGACAAATATAACCAAAGTAGCTGTGGTCAATGCTGTAGGGAACCGTCTCAATGAGCCACTTAAGTACACCTTATTAAATGCTGGTACACACTTTAGAATTAGACCAACTTCTGGCGTAATTCAAACCACAGGAGTTCCTTTTGACCGAGAGAAACAGGAATTCTATGAACTGGTTGTTGAAGCAGGCAGGGAACATGATCGCCTACGTGTGGCCAGAGTAATGGTTAGAGTACAAGTGGAAGACATTAATGACAACAGCCCAGTATTTGTTGGACTGCCATATTATGCTGCTGTCCAGGTAGAGGCTGAACCAGGTTCATATATTTTCAAAGTCATGGCAGTGGACAAGGACAAAGGTATCAACGGAGAGGTGTCTTACTACCTCAAGGACGATCGTGGACATTTTGAAATCAACCGGCACACAGGAATTCTCATTCTTAAGAAGGCCTTTGAGTCAGATTTATCCAATGTGGAATACCAAATGGTTATTTATGCCCGAGATGGTGGGCACCCACCACTGTCCTCCACTGTGGAGTTCCCCATCACTGTAGTGAACAAGGCAATGCCTGTGTTTGACAAATCATTCTATTCTGTTGCTGTGCATGAGGATGTGGCAGTACACACACCAATCCTCAGTATCAATGCCACTAGCCCTGAGGGTCAAAGCCTTATCTACACCATCGTAGATGGAGATCCGTCACTTCAGTTTGACATTGGTTTTGATACAGGAGTAATTCGTGTCATCCACTCTTTGGATTATGAAGAAGCGCCATCCTATCGGATGACAGTTAGAGCCACAGACTACCTGACCGGGGCTCGGGCGGAGGTAGATGTAGATGTAGTCGTTCAGGATGTTAATGACAACCAACCTATGTTCCAAAAAATGACATACAGGGCTGTTCTGTCGGAAACTGTCATGATAGGGACTCCAGCCCTTCAGGTTATTGCCACTGACAAAGACTCTGTAAAGAACAGCATCATCCGCTACCAGATCTTCTCAGATGAGCACAACAGCACCGACTACTTCCACATCGATAGCAGCAGTGGGTTGATTCTGACTGCAAGAATGCTAGATCACGAGGTAGTTCAAAGATATGACTTCACCGTCAGGGCTACTGATAATGGTTTTCCACCTTTGAGCAGTGAGGTGTCAGTCGTGGTTGTTGTGAATGACATGAACGATAATCCACCGGTCTTTAACCAGCTGCTTTACGAGGCATATGTCAGCGAGGTTGCCCCCAGGGGTCACTTTGTAACATGCGTCCAAGCATCCGATGCTGACAGTTCAGACTTTGACAAGCTGGAATACAGTATCTTGTCCGGCAATGAGAGGATGAATTACATAATTGATGCAAAAACAGGAATTATAACCATTTCTGGTCATCGCAAGCAAAGAATGGAGCCTGTTTACAGTCTGAATGTTTCAGTGTCCGATGGGGTTTTTACCAGCACAGCACAGGTCCATATCAAAGTGCTGGGGGCCAACTTGTTCAGCCCAGTGTTTGGACTAAACGTATATGAAGCAGATCTACGTGAGAATGCACCTGTTGGCACCAAGGTTATAAAGGTAATTAATTAAACCAATAATATTCATGTTTTGTTCTTTTCATGTTAATTATGATTGTACAGCATCTTGTGAAATACCACATATAACCACTATTTGTCATTCAAGCTGATTATTGGAATAACTGCTGGTATTTATTATTTTTAGGTGAAGGCAAATGATGCAGATCCTGGTTTGTTCGGCCAGGTCACATATTCGTTTGTGAATGAGGTTGGTAAGGACCAGTTTAGCATTGATGGAAACGGAATGATCACTACCATAGAGAAGCTGGACCGTGAGGACCCAGCCAATAAGGACATCGCTCTAACAGTGGAAGCCCAGGATGCAGGCGGTCGGGCCTCCTACTGTACAGTACAAGTTACTCTGTTGGATGATAATGATAATACACCCCGCTTCCGTGCCACAGAATACCGGGCTTCAGTCAAATCGGATGTTGCCAAAGGATATTTGGTAACCCAGATCCAGGCCCACGATCCAGACGATGGCATCAATTCAAAAGTGACTTATTCCCTTTACAGTGAGGCACATGTGCCGGTGGTGGATATTCTGGAGATTGACCCTGAGAATGGGTGGATGGTAACCAAAGGTAGCTTCAGCCACTTGAGGAACTCGGTCTTGTCCTTTTTTGTCAAGGCTGTGGATGGCGGCATCCCAGTCAGACACTCACTTGTATCTGTCTACATCCATGTTCTCGTACTGGATGCCTTCATCCCAGCCTTCACCCAACCCCAATACTCCTTTACCATGCCGGAAGACACCCCCATTGGGGCAGCTGTTGGGGCAGTGCGTGTCAACACACCCCCTGGACATGCCTCGCTCTCAGTTGCCTTTTCTATGGTTAATGGAGAGACCGGAGAAAACAACCATGATGGAGTTTTGGTGGTAGAAAAGGATACAGGGCTCATTAAGCTTGATAAGCCTCTGGACCATGAGGTGATTAGATCTTACCACTTCAAGGTCACTGCCACTGTACAGCAAGCAAAGCTGGATTCTGTGACCACCGTTGATGTTGAGCTGAAAGTGCTGGATCTGAATGACAACAAGCCCGCCTTTGAGTCCAACTCTTATGAGGCTACAGTCATGGAAGGAATGCCTGTTGGAACCAGAATTATCCAAGTCCAGGCACTGGATCCAGACTCTGGAGCCAACGGCCAGGTGACCTATAATCTTGGTGTATCAACCGAGCAAGGCAGGGAAGCAGACCGGTCAGCTGCCACCTTTAGCATCGACACCAACACCGGCTGGATATCCACACTCAAGGAGCTGGACCATGAGACTAACCCGACTTACACATTTGCTGTGGTGGCCTCTGACCTCGGGGAGAGAATTGCACTCTCTGCCACCACCACGGTGACAGTGGCCGTGTCTGACACCAATGATAACCCCCCCATGTTCTTAGAGGAAAGATACTACTGTTCTGTACAAGAAAGTGACCCGCCTGGGGAGGTGGTGGCTGTGCTGAACACCAGAGATGACGACAGCTCCCCTGTCAACCGCCAAGTCAGCTACCACATAACAGGTGAGGGTCTCTTATGGTTTTTTTTTTCATTGTTTCAACGTTCCTTGCCTGTCTTTTTCATTTGTAAAGGATTCCCACCATCGCTGTATTCCAGCATGGCTCATTTGCCCAAGTTAGTGAATGGAAAAATCAGGATGCAGCCTTGGTCATCTCAGACAATCATAACACTTGTGAGCAAACATCTGGAGGCACCTCCTGACCAGTGTTGGGTAACATTACTTATAAAAGTAACTTGTTACATTACAAGATTGTTGCCATTAAAAAGTAACTTGTTATGTTCCAGCGTTACCTCCGAGAAAAGTAACTCATTAGAGTACTTTTGTGTTACCAAAAATAAAAATCCCTTTGCGATTTATTGATTGGTTTGGTTGTATTGTCCAGAGGGCGCGTAGCCAACTGTACAGCTCAGAACCCTCCTCACATAGTCTCTGTGATGCTGAGTGTGCGCTTACCTCCGGCAGTAGAACTCGGTTCTCTTGTCCTAACAGGGGGTCTAATGCTAATGCTAGCGCTGTAAGCCTCAAGGCGTGCAAAAAATTAGTTCAGATCTTCTGCCAGAGAAGCATCAGCACTCGCCGTGGTGGTAGCTCTGCCTGTAGTACCTAACAGTCCGTAATCCCTGCCACATGCTTCTGGTGTCAGACAGCTGGAACTCAGACTCCACTCTGTCCCTCTACTATCGCTTAGCCTCTTTCACAACTCTCCTCAATTGGTAAGACGCCGCTTTGTAATCGTCCATGTTCCCCGACACAAGCCCGGCGTTGTAAGCAGCGATGTGTGCATTTAGTGCGTTGCGTTTGAATTTCTCAACTCACGGCATCTCACCATAACCATGGGAGCCATATCCTGTACTAGCTTATCAATGAAGTTTGTCACAAACTCGCTGACATCATTGGGGTAGCAGCGAAAGAGAGCAGTCATGCAGCGTGGCTTCTGAATGGGCGGTGCAGAGCCTGACCTCCCTCGTTATTGGACTTTCCCGTACTGGATGTCGAGATAATACAACATGCTACCACGCTAAACTTACTACAGGGTTCGTCAAGTGTTGTGTGTGGCTGGAAGTTTACTGCGAATGTATTGGGGATTTTCGTAACGGAGTACGTATTTGAAAAAGTAACTAAATAACTGAATACTTGAATTTCAAAATAATGTGCTACGTTACTCATTACAACAAAAAGACTGCCCTTAACACTGCCCCTGACACAAAATTAAAGTCATAATTCAATTCATAATTCACATTTTTTTCTGTGTGATTGTGTGCGTGTGTCTCGGCTTGATTAGGAAACAACTGCTCCTAAATAATTTGATCATTTGCCGACACTGCCAGATTTTTTTTCATTATTTATAGTGAGGTATAAGCATTGAACTCCCCCACCCCCCACCTCCACCCCACCAGCCCCTACATTTGGCCACAAAATGGGTGGTAAACAACTTAAACAGTTTACAGCAGTGTATGACCTGCGGCGCATTTAAGGCCACCTGGAAATGGTCCAACAAATTCAGTCATCATTTTTCTCGTACTCTTCATCCCACTAAGATGGGCAGACTCGCAGACATTAAATTAAATTCTGGTTGACCTCTGAAAATCAATGGAACATCAATGTCATAACGCTCTCCAATTACTGCGTTGGGGGGGCATAATGGTAATTACAATTTATTTTTTATTTAATTTTAGTTTTTACATTTTTTGCACTGCTATAGAAAATTAAAAGCAAAGCTCAAAGCAACTCAAAGACAAAGAAATCAAAGGTGAGGAAAAGGAGGGACAAAGGAAGAAGGAAAAGACTGACAGGAGCAGGTTGAATACTAAAGATATGTTCATAATAAGGACGCTGATCAAAGGACCCAACTTTTTTTCTGACTTGTTCCCCACTAATTGACACGCAAGTAGCTTATAATGGAAGTTGGGGTGCCGTCGAGAGAATTACACCAGAGGACCCACACAGTGCTGACGAGAGGGGGTTTGGAGGGGGGTGGCTTTAATGAACAGGCAGGGATTCCTCCGCCACTCTGCATTCTAACGAGCTTTCGCCCAGACGGACACGAAAGGAGAATGAAAGATGTGTGACCTTATTGGTGACAAACGGAGGGAGAACTGATGAAGCAGAGGTATTTGAGTTTCTCTGGCCCGAGTAAGAATTAGAAAGTCTTTTGGCAAAAAAGACACCCAAGATTGAAAGTCAGAAACAGAGAGGAATTTGACCTTTATCACTTACCAGTGTTAGGGGTAATGTGTCACTATAATCACATTGCATTTTTCTGCAATAAGTTGCGCTGGGTCCTTTGTTTATAATGCGCTACTGCACATAAATTCAGTAATCACAGCACCTGTGTACATAAGTTTTTTGTTGTTGTTGTTTCTTTTGTTTGTTTGTTTTTGTTTGTTTGTTTGTTTGTTTATTTTGTTTTTGTTTTGCCAGCCAAACCTTGAGATGGAGACTTGCTCAGCTTGTCAAACAACGATGTGGTCATCAAACCAAACAGAAATCCATGTCCATCACAGTTTCAGTACTTAATTCCCCAAAACACTGATACATAAACAGAAACGATTGCTAACAATTTAACAACACTAGACAATCATGCATAACACTTGCATACGACATTTAAAACTTCTACTTAACAATAAAACTTATTAATTTAACTCTCAAAGTGTGAACACAATGCATGCTGGGAAACAGGAAGGCACAATGTTAAATGTGTGGCAATTACGTGACAATGCATCTCAAGAAAAAGTAATGTAACGAGAAGTGTAACATGTTTCTTTCTACTTTCTACTATAAGTAAAGTAAGGATTTTCATTTGATTCTACTCGGAATAAAGCTTCCGATAAAATAGCCGAGGCGGCGCGCTGGCAGGAATATTTTCCGCTTGCTGTCAAAAGATAAGCTTTGTAAGATCCGCTAAGGTACGCCTGTTGCGGGATAAACAGGTAGACATTCAATTTTGTTTGAAACTGCTGGCAGTGGCTTAAATTATTGCTATGATTGTTCGCTTGACTTTAGTTTGTTTTGTATGGGCTTAGTGTTCTTTGGGGCACGATCTTGCCGCCGAAGCCGCACCACTATCCAAGATATCATCACCTCTATTTGAGTCAGACTGGGTTTTTCAAACACCTTGATGAAATTCTGAAGGCTGGGGGCTGGAGAGGGTCTCTTCGGGTACAGCCTTTCCTTTTTGAAGGCTTGTCTACACATTCGGAGATACAGTATGTGTGCTTGTGTGTATGTGTGAGGGATTTGTTGTGCACTGGACAACGATTGATCAGCTCTAGAAAAAACTGAGAAAAACCCAAAGTAAGTCACTGAATGAGCGAGTGTGATGCACAGTATTGTGTCTGCACTCCCATGGATAGCTGGGATAGCTGTGCGACACCTGGCAGGGCAGGAAACAATCTCTGCCACCGCCCACGCAGGGACTCTCGAAAGTGTGCCCATTTGAGCTGAAAAAAAGGCTTTTTCAGCATTTGGTCAGAGATTACTTGTTTATTTTTTTATATTATTGACTTATTGTAGAATGAAACTAATAAAACACTGCTGAACAGGTGGCCCATTAAATGCTCAAGACACTCAAGTTGCCAGAGAGAAAGGCAATGATTAAAACTGACCCTGTTGACCTAGTTACAGAGGAAAAAATATATATATATACAGTATATATTGCTATCCTCAGATGACTCACATGATCGTTTTGAAAAAACGATGTACATGCACTCCCGCTAAATTATAGCTCATTGATAGTCATAGTAGCTCATCGATAGTCAATTACTAATTTGTAGCTTCTGTATGGATGGATGTTCCTATGTCAATTTGCTACAATTTCAAGACTGCTTGAAGGTGTTAAAACTAGTAATAATTTGAGCAAAGGCTCGTTTGTCTCATTTAAAGTTTTCAAATGCTTAGAATAAGACCATCTTCAGGGCCTGCCTGGCATTATTTCGGCTTTAACCCATTTGCTAGTCAGCACAATAACTAGATTGTTTAATTTTGTCTCCATTTAGCTACCAAAGGGTATTTTATTGTGCTGTAATTGGTATTTGTTAATTCCATTTGCAAATGCATAAGCGCCAACATTTTACCAAATGCCAGCAATTAATCCAAAGGTTGATTTATAATTACTTGTGTTATAATTTAGTAATGTACAGGTACAGCAATGAGAGGTAGCGTCACTAATTGCCTTCACAGCTTTAATGATGGGGCTTTTTCAATGCTCTTGCATGTCATATGGTTATTCCACAACTCGTGTGATGCTGGGACAAATGGACTAAGCATAAGAACAGATTTTATTTTGTGAGTGGACACGCGGTATGGAGGTTCAGCACTCCGCCTCTTCTGCCGGGCTCCCCATAATCTTTCCATCTCTGAGCTACCACACTATCTCTCTAACATATTTACTCTTCTCTGCCCTTCTGAGTCCCTTCTCATGGTCTCCCTTCTCCTCTCTTTTTCTCTGTCACAAAACCATGCACCTCAAGCACCGCGAAATATTTTCATACTTCAGTTCATCTGTAGCAGATATTTGTTTTCCCACCCAGGGAGGGCAGAAATTTCCTGTCCTAAGTGATGTTGTTTTTACCTGATAAGAGCCCTTATCAGGCTGGCAACAGTAGCAATTATCGACAATTGCCATTCTCAACATCCTGTTTCTGACCTGCGACAAATATCTACTTTCTCCTGTTTCTGTCTCTTTTTTAATCAAGTTAGGAGATGAGCCTGTAATTGTTAAGTTTTAATTGGTTCCACTTGTAGCAGTAGCTCAAGAAGACGGCCGATTTGATGTTGTGTCCTGATGTGTGTGGGGATTTGCCAAATAAATCGGAAGCCCAGTTTCGCAGTATCCCTCTTTTCTGCTTTCATGGACTCATCTCTCTTTCCCTCTCTCACTCTCTTGACTTGTCTCCCAGGTGGGAACCGCCACGGGGCATTTGCTCTGGGGTTGGTGCAGGGCGAGTGGAAGATGTACGTGAAGGGACCGTTAGACAGAGAGGAGCGGGACCTCTACGTGCTCAACGTCACAGCCAGTGATGGCCTCTTTGTTACCAGGGCAACGGTGGAGGTGACAGTGACCGACGCCAATGACAACAGCCCTGTGTGCGACCAGGTGAGAAACAAAAACCAGACAAAATACCCTTCTGGTTCTGTGAGAAATTCTTTCTCACAGAACCACGAGCAGCGGGGACAGCGAATGGTAGAAAAGTTGTTTTCTGTGTTCAGTTCATCATTTTTTTTGCTTCTAAGTGTTTGTGGGATAGATAGTAGATTGCAGGTCGGAGGCTGTAAAATGGAAATTGGGATGAAATTCCCTTTCGCAGTTACTGTGATTACTTACTCATGGAACTGATCGACAGATCATGTAATCCAATCGAAGACTCATGCATTCATGCAGAATGGCAGAGGAAGTGACAATGCTGCGCTTCTGTCCCAGCCCCATGCGGGGGTATATTACCGCATCCCACCTTTCTCTCTTCCTCTTTTCTTACTTTGAGTAAGAAGAAATCTCCTGGAGATCCTCGAAATTTACAGCATCAACTGTCCACTGCTCCACTGTTCTCTTTTTTTCTCATCTTCATTTTGGAGCGAACGAACATGCTGTCCAGTAGGGCTTACCCCGCAGGGATACTGCAGGGAGATGGGAGATCGCCATTGCTCCTGCATGATGTGATTGGGAAGGCAGGCTGAGGTGGCATTTCTGGAGAACGTTGTGGTGTGCCCAGCCCGTGCCCGGATTCCCCTGGCCACTGTCAGGAGATGAGCGGCACGCTTGCACAATGTTGGAGGCTAGTGCTAAGCTCAGCAGCTGGCCCCGTCCACGCCGTCACTCCTCCGAGCACTAGCCCAGCCCCCATACCTCAGTGTTTCCTTTATAACGCATAACCTGGAGGAACCACAGCAGAAGTTATCCTTTAGGGCCCAGATGGGGTCATCGGACGAGTCCAACAATGGAGAGAGCCTCCCCAGCTTCCTGGGGAGCTCCGACCTTGAGTTGGCCAAACTGGTCGATGTGTCCCAGCAAGTGGCCAGCAAGATGGGCGTCCCCACCATGGCCGTACTGGACACGGTGGTGTCCATGTTGGATGGGGAGTTCTACTCTGGAGCCCCCCACTGAAGTGCTCTGTCTATCTTTCATGTGACCCACCACAGCAAAACCCACATTGTTGTGGAAGTTTAAAGCACAGGACGAGGAGCCTTCGGTTTCACCTCTCTGTGAAACTTTCATCTCCATGTTGATATGGATTATGAGAAGCTGGTGGCAGAAACTCAAAATCATATCGAAGACCTTAATCCGACCAGTGCGATAGATCTATGTCAGTGTAAGCAGCGTGTACTGGACAAAATTTTCCGCGATGATAGTCAGTTCTCCGACAGCGATGCTGTCCCGGGCTTGGAGAACATTTCAAACAGCAGATTTCAATCTTAATGTGATGATAAATTTGAATAATTTCAACAACCACCGGAGGAGACCAACGACACGCCTGTTGTTGTTAAAACGGAAGAAGTTGATGATGTGATGAAGTCCGTTGAGGTTGGTGATGCAGATTATGAACAAGTAGCAATGTACAAGATTCTCAAGTTTACCTGCAAATGCAGCCAGAGGTGAAACGAAATAAAAGAGGTAGCCCCAAACAGGCTCTCAGAGTGTAGTGGGGACAGAGTTGGGGTTAGCCAACATAATAACTCCAAGAACTTTAAATATATTTGCATTACACAGATTTATATATTAAATGACACACGGAGGTTGTACTGTACAAAGACTTGTATTATTGACTGACTGTACATTTTGTTGTGTTGTCCGCACTTTTGAACTCCTAAATAATTACACTTCTATAGAACATGTATATTCTTACTGCTTTTTTAAAAACAAAGATGTTGTGTGTCGATGAGGCTGCTCAACATTCCTTCAAAACACAAGAACAATGCAGAGATTGCCCCATTCAGCAGGGTGTCAAGTGGCCATGTGGCAAGTAGCCATGTGGCTTTGTTGATGCTCCAATCGATTTGCATTCTGGGAGCTGGCGGAAAACTTTGAGGGTGATTATCTTTGAAACGCAGTTTTCCGCGGCCTCGTCCTTAACAAGCAATAGCTTTAAAAGTATTTGCTTGATTCACACAAGTGACATCTCGTTTTGAAGCTCTGATTCATCACTTTCAAATGCCGTGGAAAAAAAGGCAAATGACAGCAAAAAATATGTACCTAAAATGCGTGTTGGGTCACATATTCCTATATTTGAGGCCTACTGCCGCGTGGGCCAAGTCCAAGAGCTTGGCTATCTGCCCTTCCCTCCTGTGGAAGGTTCTGTCACCAACTCTCTTGCCCCAGGGGAAGGCATCAGCCTGGGGAAGAAGCCCACCCTAACTTCCAAGGCGGCTCGCTAGCCGAGAAGGCCTACTTGGTGTCGGGGCAGTCGGCCTGCTCCATCAATATTCAGGCCCTGCACCAGTGCTACCAGGACAAGATGCCGGCGGAGCTGGCCAGCTCGGTCACAGTAAAGGAGGAAGCTGGTGGATCTACGGAAGGCCATGCACCTTTCCCTCCGCCTCACTCGCTGCGCAGCCCAGGCTACAGGGCATAGCATGGGTGGCAGTGTGGCCTTACATCGGGCCCTCTGGCTAGGCCTGATCAGGCTCCTGGACCGGGACAGAGTGTCACTGCTGGATGCTCCAGTGTGCCCCACCTGCGTCTTCTGCTAAGCGATGGCCTCATGACGGACAGGTTCGAAGAGGAAGAGAAAATCCAAGAAGCCCAATCCAAGAAGATCATGGATGCCCCACACGGCCCCCTCCCAGCTGCTGCGGCGGTAAGCACTTTGCGGAGTCCAGGACGCAGAAGAGGGAGAGCGGCCTCCTCCTCCCTCCACCTCATCATTCCCTGGGGCAGCAGAAACCCCGGAGCTTGAACCTAGATGCGTTCCACCCCGCAGGTCAGATGCAAAGGTAGCAACCGCGATCGCAGCCCTCTCAGGATGTTCACTGTCTCGGCAGGGCCCCGCTACCACAGAAAGCAGGCCTTAAACCCTGGAAAAAAAACTGTGGGGGGGACAACGGGGCGGCTGTCCTGTCAAAGCGTCCCTTTCTCCCTCTCGCCCTCTCTCTGTATTACATACCCCCTTCCCCCATACATGTCACTTTTAAGTTTGCAGCAGATCCCTGTTATAAATGCCGGCTTGCTGGGCACGAGGCTCCACAGTACTAGAAAGCACCGTTTGAGTCTGATCACATATACGTCAATAAAACCTGCAGAACTCATAAAGCCTGTTATACCATTGTGTCATGCTATACCAGGGGTGATTGTTTACTCAATATATTGCCTCCGAGGCAACAATTGGCCATGAACCGGCACATGCCGGACCCATTGAGCGTTAAAAACTTTAAAATTATTGTGGGCTCCCGCTTTCCAGACTTGTACAGTGTTGTCTGTACAACTATAGGGATGATAACTAGCATGGCTGAAGGTATTGAATATGGCATATATTGTGCGACTAGCAAGGCTGATTTTAGCATATGTATGAAATTCGCTTATAAAATCATAGACTGTCAGTATCGACCACAACACAAAGGTTACCATATTTGACTTTTGCTTTTCAATTTAAAGATCTCGGTGCTTCAATAACACCAAACAGCAAGGGGTGACTTGGCGATAGATGCTTGGCCAGACGACAATGTTGTTCCATGCCTTTCTCCCCCAAACCCCCTTTCTCTAACCAAACATCCATTTCAGAGGGGAGAACAATCTGTGCAGCTACCACTCACAAAGTTACACGAGGCAGGTGTAATTGTCAAGGGCTTTGAGTAGTTGTAGTGAGTGGGAAAAGCTCTGTGTAAACACTGTCCACTTGCAATTAACCGCGGCTTAAACAATCAAAAACGTGCTTGCAAATCTGTTTTTGGTCGTCCCGCTCCAGCACACTCAGAGGCCGTCCATCTGTGTTTGTTTTTGAGGTGTTCTGTGAAACAAAACTTCAGAAGTAAATTTACGCAAGTAATGCATGCAGTCTGTTCATTTTAAATATCTGGTTTCATTTCATTAAATTGGTTGCATCCCTCAGGCTAGTCTCATCTACTGTCATTTTGATTAAAAATCATGTCTAAGCCCTTTGTGAATAGAAAGGCCTTCAACGTGTGACAGGAAGACACCTGCTGTATGTGATGCCAGTCTATGCACATAGCGTTTAATTACGTAATGATTTTGATACATTTTAAAAGGGGAGATGCATTTTTTTTAACTGGTTGACTTTTTGCCATTAGAGATTTAGTTGTGATTGTCTTGTTGTGTCTCATGCTGTCTCTTGCTCTCCCTTTATGACACAAAGGTTAAAAAACAAGAAAGACAATTAATTTAAAGACAACAGGTATAATACGCACTCTGGTCCCAAGCAATTTAACTCCCCATATTCTCTCCTTGAATTGTGGTGGCAGGTAAGAGTTAAACGTCATTCCTCCCAATGAACACAGCAAACTTTTGACCCGTACGGGTGTTAAAATGAGGTCGAACTTGTTATCAACTGTAAATAGAGTATTCCGTTTTAAAATTGACATTGCCTTGTGCTTTTTTTGAATGCTACTCTCGTCCGTTGTGGTATTTCCGCTCTTAAAGGAAAACATGTCACATTTCCGACACACATTCATGTTCCTTGTGGGGATGCATTTGTGTCAGAGTCTGTGTAGTATGTGTATGTAGGCTCATGATTTCTTTCTTGATTTGTTTCTCTGTATGTCCTGTGTGTGAACAGGCTGTGTACACTGCCTCTATCCCAGAGGACATCCCAGTCAACGGGGTTGTGCTGAGGATCGGGGCGACGGATGCCGATGTGGGCGTCAGTGCCTGGATCCAGTACACTCTGCAGGGCCCTGGCTCACACGACTTTGCCATCGACCCTGAGTCGGGTATGTAATACATGAAAATGTCCAAACCTGAATTCGAATGATTACCATTACAGGATAGGTTCCCCATTTTTCAACCCAGGCCTTATTGAACTGTTGGATCCCACCATTTGTAACTGTTCAAAACCTTGTTGAACACTTAACTATTGAGAAACTTACCACTCTGCTGCAGCTTCTGACTGTGCTTAAATGCAGTCCAAGGGGACAAACGTTTAGGCCAAAGAATACACCAAGACACATGTGACTAAATTTGAGTTTGCCATGTGAGTTTCCCGTTTTTCGGAAATAGGCAAGCAGAGAGGCAGGCACATCCATTGTTGTTTTGAAGGGTTTTAAATGCACGGATCAGGAGATGTTCTTTTAGAATTCCACCTTATATGTGGCTGTGGAGGCAGCAGAGTGTGTGTGAATAGCGGTATGAGTTTCAGAAAGAAGCTATTCAAACAACAAAGTGCTTTTTGGCCTTTCAATGGGTAGTTAGAGGAGAGTCACATTTTCATGGTGGAGAGATAAAAGATGCTTGTGGTATTCCATCAAAGGAGAATGATACAGGCTCCCTGTCTCCACACAATAGTAGACTAGTAGTAGACTGATAGTAGACTAATGACAAATATGACTTCAGATGAGAACAGGATGATGAAACTTCAGATGTTCTGTTATTAACTAAGGACAACAGCGATGTATTGAGAGTATTTTGTCTCTTGAGAGTGCAGGATGTTGATAAGGTGCCGAAAAGGTGAAACTCTATAAGGAATCTGTATAAGAAAGCAATCTTATAATACAGTCCTGCTGTGATCAACAGGCTTGGGTGGCTCACTCAAAGAGCCCACAGTACCAGAGCTATGGAGGTCATCCTTCATGTCCCCTGGGTTAAGAAGAACCCAATGGTGCCTTATAACTTTCGACCAAGGGCTTTAACACGCATCAGCAAATGTTTCTAACATCCGGTGCTTTCAATGAACGTAATGAGTACAGTGGATCCTCTTCAGTTTGCTGACCAACAGAATATTGGAGTCGATGAACTTCTATCCATTGCCTCACATTTTGCTTTTTCTCCTGGAAGCCAAAAATTCCCATGTCAGATTAGAATTTGTGGATCTTTCCAGTGTACACAATCCTCATTGTTTTTTGGATGATGTCCTTTCTTACTCAACAATCTCAGTTCAATACATAGGTCAATGCAGTGCCATCAGGGCCCTGATGGTACCCTGTGGTTAACCACAGGGTTCAGTGCTATTGTCAATGTAATTAAAACCTGACACAGTGCTGTAGCAGATAGTCGTTGTCCAATAATGACCTTCAGTAAGTATTCAGATGAGACTACGATTGTGACATCCAATATCCAACAATGTGACCATACTTCACTCCCTTGTAAAGTGGTGCCCCCAACAATGTCCATCCAATTTCCTAGATCAGAATATAAAGAAAGATATAATAAATAATCATAGATTCATATCGAAAATACCATCCAACTGCAATGTCTTACCATAGGTGTCAAAACAATGGAGAAGGTGGAGCTGTCCAAATAGTAGCTAGCTAAGTTACCACCTTAGACAACAAACTGATCTTTGGAGAAATATGTCATCACATGCCAAAAGCTCTTTCTTAACAAACTCAGGAGGCTGCATGTGAATCAGTTTGTGAGGTTCCTAAATATAAAATGACCAAGAACAGCCAAGAGCACAAACTGGCTGCTAGCCTGCATGAATTTCCCTTGGAAATTAAACAGCTGTGCTACATTAGACCAATGGAAGGAGTTGAAAGATTGTTAGAGACATCAACAACTGTGAACATTTTTTAGTTGAGGTATATGGGAATTGTTAAGCAGTGAGTTGCCAAGTCATCCCATCAGGTTGAACATCCAAGCAATTTATCAATCCTTTGTAAGTATTACCTCTTCCCATATACGTATCATTTACCAAATCTACTTTCTATCTCCACCTCCCTTACCTCTACAGGTGAGATAAAGACAACGGTGGCACTGGACCGGGAGACGACCCAAACCTACCAGCTAGAGGCCCAGGCAACGGATGGCGGTGGCCTGTGGTGCCGTGCCGAGGTGCGTCTGACATTAACGGACGTTAACGACAACCCGCCGGCCTTCACACTGCCCCAGTACACGGCCAGTGTATACGAGGACACAGCCACCAGGGCGCTACTTACCCGCATCCAGGCCATAGACCCCGATGAAGGTAAGCAAGAGAGTCCGTGGCCTGTTTTTTCCCATTTCTCTTTGTCTCTCTGGCCGGGGATGGGAGTGGGGATGTGTGAGCTGTACTAGTCGGTGGGCGGTGCCGGCGACAATTTGAGTTATGTACCAAATTGAACATAACCTTCGGGTTTCATAAATAAGAGAACAAGAAGGCATTAACAATTACCAACGGGTCCTTGAATCACAGGTGCAGCTTATAATAATAATTATCGGTCTGTCTAATTTAAGCTGGCACTGGCAATAGTAAATCGAACAGGACCATAATTATTGTTATGAGCTACACCTGTGATTACCCTGCTGTGACACCTCTGTATTCAAAACAGAACAACTTAACAGCTCAAAATGATGGATAAGAAAATGTGAGATATGATAGCAATCAGCCTCAAACACGCTATGAGGCTGTTGAGTCTTAGTACCGCCTGACCCATGTTCAACGGCTGTTCCCATGGAACCATTCTCCACTTCGGCCTTCAAAGTTCTCGTTTGAAAATTTGCTACTACCACCAAGATCTGCACCCGATAGCCCTAACTCAGCTAACCCAAGATGTTTGTTCACAAGTAAAATTGAACTTGTGAGCTATTTCTGCGTGTCGTTAGAAGGCGGGCAGCTGGATAGAAAAATACAAAACAAAAAACGAGCTTCCAAGTGCTACTGGCTGACCTAGTACTTCAGCCACTGATTGCTCCACAACATCCACTCTCTGTTCCCTGTTATCTGTTTGCCCTGAGTAATTTGCCAGGGTCGGTTCCATCTGCTCGCTTAGAGTAGGACCTGGGGACCTCTGCAGAGTCACAGCAATGGCTCAGGGTTTGGGTTAGCTGTCAGCGCCCAGTGAGCTGTGCAACAAATACACATGGACAGACCGCAGCGAATGAAATGGCCCTGATGCCCTTCCCCCCACAAAACACTGAAATATGAAATCTGACTTTTTACCCTGAGTATATCCCCTATGGGCAAAACTACCTATGACTTGTCTTTAGAAAACAGCTGGTACATTGTGTACCTAATGTGATGGAAAATAAATTATTCTTGGGGATGGAGGAAGTTGTGTTTCTAAATAGAAGAACATTTGACAAAACTGAGTGTTATCGCGTTACCTCTTATCGAGTTTATCATTAAGTCACCATACATAATACTTATAGGCCACTTAGAGTCAACAACATTAGCACATTTAAGCATTTCTTCTTGAGCATGAAGACTTTTTTTTCCAAGAAAAGGACAAAATGGAGCATAATTAGGGTTTGATTAATGCCATACCAGGTTGTGACCTTGAAGCTCAGTTTCCAAGCACACTTTCCTTTGTTTGCGTGAATCTGTCTATGTGGTCGACCAGTCTATGTGCACTCGTGCTTGCCTGGACCCTATCTATGCTGTAAAGTCTGCCTGTAATTGAGTCAGTTTTTTTATGCATTGTTGTGAATGACCTAGTTAAACATGCGAACATAGAAAACATAAACTACATTGAATAAATAAATGGCAACACCACCTTGTAGACAATCTAAAAGCACAGCCGGTTGCTTACTCTCTGGTTGCTTCTTTCAAACCCTCGGTTCGTCGTCCTTCTCTCAGGTGTGGTATTTTGTTCATAGCCTGACAGCTTTCTGAAGCGGAGCAAGCCCTTCATGTTTTTGGCTCTGTTTTTAAATTTCAGTAGGTTCCCAGATCAGTTTACCGCCCACCTTCTCACAATCTGCTCTGCAGGATTATATACATTGACATGCTATCTGTTTACTATAAGGTTGCAAATTGCCGTTGTAATTAAGTCAAGCCTCGCTACTCATTGGAAGACAGCCTCAAAATGTGGTATTCATTTAACAATTCTACTCTCAAGTATATTCCACAGTTATAGCTATGGACGGGAGTGTATAATTATATCTGAAAATGGGACATCATTTTCAATCATTAATAAGCAGGGGCGCCCTCCCGAGTATTGTCATGCATTTCAATTATATTATCTTTTAAAAGATCACTCTCTCCTGAATTGTAGAACTCTTGTTTTGCTGATACACTGTTACTCATTGTGCTGGAGAGTGACAAAATGACGCTTTCAATGTGTGCACTCAGTTTATTCGCCTATTATAGCGAAGGAACGACACATACAATAAACACACTATCTATCGTCAGGAGGGTCTGACTTTCTAAATGGGGAAATTATTATAATGTAGCTACATCATCAGTGGCTATCATTTGCATCCCAATTGTGAGCTTCAGAACATCATGCCAACTATAATACAGAGAGGAAAGATAAATGGGCCATTTTGAACCCAGCATATAATTCCCTCCCCACACCCTTCTCTCAGCTGGCCCCAGCCGCCAGGTTGTCTACTCCTTTGTGGACTCGGCCGACGGCTCCTTCTCCATTGATGGCTCCACGGGCGTGGTGGCGCTGGAGCGGGTGCTGGACCGCGAGGTGCAGCCGTCCTACCGGATCACAGTCCGGGCGTCGGACAAGGGCCGCCCGCGGCCCCTCTCCTCGCTGGTTAATGTCACCATCACTGTGCTGGACGTCAATGACAACCCGCCCGTGTTCGAGCGGCGCGACCAGCTCGCCACTGTGCCGGAAGACGTAGCTGTGGGGACTGAGGTCCTCCGGGTGTACGCCGCCAGCAAGGACATCGGCACCAACGCCGAGATCACCTACAGCATCCGCTCGGGCAACGAGCACGGCAAGTTCCACATCCATCCCATAACAGGTAAGCATCTTTTGTTTTCTTTTAATCTATACACTTATTGGACGCTGCAGATTAATTTGCTGGAATTGTGATTGATTTAGGAATCTATTGGCATTTAGAGGAGAAGAACAGAGCGAAGCCATTAATCGTTTGGACTAAGTTGAAATACTGTGGGAAGTAAAGAATAATGCAGAATTGGCCGAGACTGTCTGGTTTAGTGTCATAATGATTGGGTATTGACTATTGACTGTGACTGTGTAACTGCTCACTGTGTGTCATCGTATTGTGCTGTCCATGTTGTCTTTTGTATTGTTTTTATTGACTGCCACTGCCTTCTTGAACAGATGACTCTTCAAAAAGAGACAGTGGGTGAAAAGGGGTGGTTTTCCTGGTTAAATCAAGGTCAAATAAAAAAAGGAATTAGGGAGGAATATTACAGTGCAATATCAGAATTGGCATTGAATACCTTTAAACCGAAAATTACAATTTTCCCATCCTTTATTTTATATCTCCATCAAACCACTCTCCTTTTTCCCCCTAAGGTACCATCGTGGTGTCCAAGCCCCTGGACTACGAGACATGCCGGGACTACTTCCTGACAGTAGAGGCTCGTGACGGCGGCACCCCGCCGCTCAGCGCTATCACCACCGTCAATGTCAACCTGACTGACGTTAATGACAACGCGCCCGTGTTTGGCCGTGACCTCTATACAGCCGTGGTGTCCGAGGATGCCGCCATTGGGGAGTCCGTCGTTAAGGTACTATTTCGTAACATTCGTTTGCTTGAGTAGCGTGGTGGAATACTCAATTCTGATTGTTCAAAAGCAGAAATCGGCAGTCAGTTAAAAATAAAATAATGGCCGCTGTCTGTTAATAATAACCGTTGTCACGGGGAACCCCCTACTTGCTGATGATAACACTTGTGAGCGGTGATTCTACCTAGAAACTACCATTGAAGACCTGAAGCCATGAATGTGGATATGTCAAAATTCACATTCATAAGTTAGTTATATGTCATGCAAAAGTTTTTTGTGTAGGACGAATAATTTACCACATTGTTGCAGTGTTAGATACGGTATTTTTTTAAGCACCATTCTCCTTAGTGGAAGCTAAGAAGAGGAGGGTTTGCTGTCCCCCAACACACCTCTGCGCTGCGCATACTACTTATAGAATAATTCCAAATCAATGTTCCGTCAAATTAAATCATTTTATTCACTAAGTAGCCATGTAATAAGCCAGATAATGTGCAGCCAGATGGTCATTACTGTAAAATAACTCCCGACAGGGTTATCAGGACTAAATGTGTGAAGTTATCTTAATATTTGAGTTTGTTTGAGTTTGTCTTTGCTGTTTGCTTTGTTGTGCATATGCCTGCTCATTGGTGTGTGTGTGTGTGTGTGTGTGTGTGTGTGTGTGTGTGTGTGTGTGTGTGTGTGTGTGTGTGTGTGTGTGTGTGTGTGTGTGTGTGTGTGTGTGTGTGTGTGTGTGTGTGTGTGTGTGTGTCTGTTTGTGTGTGCGTGCCAAATGCGTGTGTGTATGCGTGCGCGTGTCTGCTTTGTCAATCCCCAGCTGACGGCGGAAGATGTGGACAGTCCGGTGAACGGAGCTATTCTCTACTCCATCATCAGCGGAGACAGAGACAACCAGTTCTTCATTGACCCTCTGAGCGGCATGATCAAGGTCAACAAGCATCTGGACCGTGAGACGGTGCGTGCGCAAACGGACACACACACACACACACACACACACACACACACACACACACACACACACACACACACAAACGATGGTGCTACAGTCCCTGGCCTTATCATTATTAAAGGATATCTGACCCGACACTGTGCTGATGTACTCATATTTATGCTCTGTTACGTAAAGAAACTGATGGAACAGGGAGAGGTGCATCTCACCTGAAACTTATTAGTATTGTTTTATGATCGATTTTTGGAACCCGAACTGTTTTGTCTAATTTTGTCTACAGTAAACCCAGCAGATTCTGGTATGGCATGGCTCCTTGTTGTCTCTGTAAAGACTCTGAGGCTCAGCTAATAGAGCGCTAGCAGCACGTTCTTCGCGCAGAAATGTTGACAATAATTACCCAGCAGTGACATCCAAGTTAAAAAATATGTTTTTCTGAAATGTAAGCTGCGGTGAAACCTGTGGTGAAATATCTATCAAAACAAGATTCCTGTTGACAAGTGCAGGGATTCCCAAACTTTTCAATGACAAGGTTCTGCAGACCACTTGGAATTCCATAACGGACCCCGAGTGGGCCTTGTGGACCCAGCTTTGGGCGCCAGAATTCGATTGGAAGTTCAACACAGGAACATCGGAAGCTTGTCCCATTGGGAGATGTCTAGCCAATCTTTTTTTTTTTGTATCACTTATCAGATGGCGATGTACCACATGTTTTAACCCTTAAATAGTTAAAGGGACAGCCTTGTTCAGGCCAGGTAGAAGAAATCATGAGGCCCGGGAGAAAAATTTCCAACTTGAACCCCATCCTCCACTACCCCATTTCCACACTTGCACACCCAGTTGGCCATTGGTCAAACCTGCCCGGCCAAACCATTTTCCCATTGCACTCGCACCAAACCAACATTGACCTATCATTAAACTGAAGAGTTGTCTAACTGGGAAAACTGCTGAGTTGTTCAACGTCCTCTTGATTTCTCCCTTCTCTTTAAATGTTTTTTCTCTCCCTATTTTTCCTTCTTGCTTGAAGCGCGAGTGTTCTGATCATAAAGAATTCATGAGTGCGGTCCACGATAGTTTGGCAAGAGCGGATCAGAGCGCGCTCAGAAAGGGAACGGCAGGACTTGTGTGTGTGTGTGTGTGTGTGTGTGTGTGTGTGTGTGTGTGTGTGTGTGTGTGTGTGTGTGTGTGTGTGTGTGTGTGTGTGTGCTGCGGGTGGATCAAAGCACTTGGCGGATGAAAGTGTGTTTGGGTTGTCAGTCCGAGAGCAGCGGCTGCTTCGTTGCGTGTATGTGCGCATGCCGCCGTGTGTTGATGCACAAAAGTGTGTGTTTTCAGTGTGCTTTTGAAATCATAGAGGTGTGTGTGTGTGTGTGTGTGTGTGTGTGTGTGTGTGTGTGTGTGTGTGTGTGTGTGTGTGTGTGTGTGTACCCCCCCCCCCCCCCCCCCACACACACACACACGTCAGGATTTCTTGATGACTGCGCCTTATTTTTTCATATCTCACAGGCAGCAGCATATTGTTTTGTTCCTTAGATATTGCCTTCCAGCATGCTCAGCTAGACTTTTGATATGAAGTGATATATATGCTCTGAAGCAGAAACAGCCTGCAGGGGGTTGACCTGTGGTCGAATGGCACACAGCAAGGTCTGTCGACACCGGCGCACGTGTGTGGGTATGTTCACGAATGCTCGAATCTGGCTCGAATCACCACCCCGATCTGGACCGGGATGGGGATGGCAAATTGAGGATTATCTGGCTTATTACATGGCTAATTAGTAAATAAAATGATTTAATTGGACGGAACATTTATTTGGAATTATTCCATAACTAGTGTGCGATGGTATGGCCGCTGCACTCCTGCATTGATCTGGTTGTGCGTCACCTGTCTCTCCTAGTGCTGGAACTCAAACTCAGTACGTTCACCATACAATAGGCCGAGGGTTTGCGGGATGGGTGGGGTGTGAGCTATGTGGGTAGGGATGTGGCAGGCGGCTGCGATCTTTCTTGTAACTCTCCTGCCTTGGCTTCCCTCACGACTGGACGGGACAGCCTTGTTAAAGCCAGGAAGAAGAAGAAATCATGAGGCCCGGGAGGAAAATATCCAACTTGAACCCCATCCCCCACTACACCATTTCCACACTTGCACACCCAATTGGCCATTGGTGAAACCTGTGGAGTTGTCTAACTGCGAAAACTACTGAGCAACAAGGACATGTTGTTGTTTGTCTCTATGTTTATCTGTCTCATCCGTGGTTACTTCCCCGTTCTGGAATTATGTTTACTTTTCCTAAAACATGGAGTGAGTTTTTGCACTTAACACAGATTGTGGATTTGTCCCGGATTACTTGCATTGAACTCCCAATGGGAGGATGTAGAAAAGGCTGGGCTGCTGCAAGAAAGAAACTTACCTACGTCCTCAAAGAGGGGTAAGTATAAAACCAGGATGAACAAAAAAATATATACAAATTATCCCTTGAAGTCACATTCCGGCAACCACCTTGCAAACAAGGGACCACAGCATGGTAAAGCCCGAGCGATGATATTAATCTCCTATGGACTGCAGCCGCAGTCAATCTGGAGACCTGAGACTAATCAATCCACCCAGAGCGCATCATTTCATAACTTTTCACATTGTGTGACAAGACACCCTGAGAGGAATCCAGAGATGATTACTCAATTAGTGTCTGCTTAACCTACCGCTTAACGTGCGAGTGTTCTAATTCATTATTTTTCTGTATCCCATTATGCTGGCTGTGGAAGCCAAAATGAAATTTTCATTGATAATAATGTTACTTACGAGGGGAAGTTGAAAAGTGTCGTTTGACGTTGCCATCAGTCCTAATGAAAAATGAATAACAAGCGGGATTGTTGGATTTCATTATATCTTTTAAGGGAAAACATCGTCAAAAAAGCACAACATCGTCGTTGTGTAAAAGGATGACAAGGCTCAGACAACCACTCCACCTGTCTGATCCATAGAATATAGAGCTTTTTTCTTCGCAGGCTCGCTCCCAATGAAGTTGTGTTTTTGCATGATGCTCCTTACAAATTGCAGTTTTGAAACGTCTGATCTATATTTCTTTGTAACCGTTTCTTTGTATTGTCTTTGTAATGTCATTGTAACATTGTAATGGCACCTTATTTGTAAGCTTGTACCACATTTATCGCCTGCTCGACAGAGTGAACAACATCATGCTTAAGAAACATCTGCTTGACATGTGCTAAAAAACAGCAGCAACATGGAAAAAGTCCTGCAACCGCTCTGGCTAGCCTGGAGATGTTATGATTAATCTATTTCATTGTTAATAGCACCCACAAATGTCAAAATGCCAAATTCACCCATTTTCCTCATCTTATTTATGCTTTCAATATAAAATAGACTTGAATAGAATAGGTGTGTTTGATTTGCCGCAGCCAAAGAATGTTGTGAAAAACACAATGTCGAATGTGTACTGTTCTCTCTGTATGTCACATAAGAAATACCCAGTGACCATTGTCATAAATAACTTGGTATTGTAAAACTGTAAAACCGTGATATATCCTCGGTCTATAATGGTACCATGAAAATCAAATGTACTGAGACATCCAGCCATTAATGCCGACAGTTTCAGGTTAAAGTGGAAATCCGTCAGATTGTCAGTGTTGGGTGGAATACCCTGCAAGTGCCAGAATTCCATTCCAAACTTCTAATGTCTCTCATACAGGTTTAAACCCCAGGTTTAAACCGTGTATCCTCCAAACCTGGATTAAGCCTTCAATCCATCAACATGTGCGTACACCTCTTCTCCTCCCCCTCAGGTTTCCGGCTACTCCTTGGCAGTGAGGGCTCTGGACAGCGGCGTCCCCGCCCTGTCCTCCACCGTGATGGTCAACATTGACATCGCCGACATCAATGACAACCCGCCCACCTTCTCCCCGGCCAACCTCACCACGGTCATACAGGTCAGCAAATCTTCTCACGTGTCATGTCATGTCAGACACACAGGGGTGAGATCAAGCAACATCGGTGTGTGACTATTGGCGTGCAGCGCAGAAGCTAATGGTGGGTAATATCGCAACAAAAAACTTTCTCAGAAACTGGTCACAGTGGTGATTGCCAAGCAGGTAGAGGCGTTCTTTGGTTCATCCCCTTAAAACCGTCTCATTTGTCCAGACAAATCAAATTGCTTTACTGCAAGGCAGCCTGGAAAAGACAACATTCAAGCCATATTCAGTGTTCAACTATACGGTGATAGCCTAATATGATGATTTTGATAGACCTAGAATGATGGAAGATGATGCTTCCCAGTTCCTGATCAGAACCTGAACCTGAAAAGTACTCCTTAGCATTAGAGTTTTTCCTTATTTCAGACTTGTGGATGCCGTTGATTTCTATGTGAAATGTGCAGCTTATGAAGCCCTTTGAGATTGTACCGTGATTAAGGGCTATAGAAGGGAACTCGACCTGCCCTGACTTAACGTTATAATAAATACTACTGTGCATCGAAGAAGCATGTTTGCAGGTGCTTTGTCCAGATACCGGTCAAGTTCTTCATTGAAGGATTGACGGCTTTGCTGATGGTGTCTCCTCCTCTCTTCATGAATCCAAAGGAGAACAAGCCCATCGGCACGAGCATCCTGCAGCTCTCAGTCGTAGACCAGGACTCCTCCCACAACGGTCCGCCCTTCGACTTCCGTATCCTGGCGGGCAACGAAGGTGGAGAGTTTGTGCTGGAGAGAGATGGGACCCTGGTGGCCAATCAGGTGTTCCGGAGGGACCTGGCTACCGAATACGTCGTCCAGATTCAGGTAAAAGAAAATGGAAAAGAGGTTTTGAGTTTGTCTTGAAAAAAAAAAAACTTAAAATGAACAAAAAACCTTTGTTCATTTCCTTGTTTTGGATGAAAACTGGCCTCGGCCTTGTCCAAGAAGGAAATTGGAATTGAGGGCACATCAGGCATCTCGACCCGACTCTACAATTTATTTCTAATTTGGGCATCCCGCAACTCAGGAGCTTGATTTTCATTTCACAAAGAGTGAAATGAAAGAGTCGAAAGGGTGGAAGAGTTCTTGTGGGGCCATTTCCATGAAGGTTTTTGAGAACTTGCTTGCAAGGGGGTGATTTTTGAGGTTTTCTCTGACCAATTGAAAGTTATTAATTTGACACATGTACTTGACTTTCTTTGTTGTTTAGTTATGTTAACCTCGTAAATGAGACGGTTTGGGATTTTGTTGGGTCGCAGTGCACAGCATAGCATACATTTCATAGGGTTACGGTTAGGGTCAGTCATTTTGTTAATGATTTATATTAGGTTTTGCTAGTTTGAATTAGTGATAGCTTAAGTTATTTTGTCTTGAATTAAGTTACAACTTCACAGCTAAGATTATCTTGAGTGTAAATTAAAAAATAAAGCAAAATTAACTGTACTTAAAATGTAATCCCGTGTCCCGTCTCGTCCCAGGTGAGGGACTCTGGCAAGCCCCGCCTCTCCTCCTCCTCCACGCTGACGGTGCGCGTGATCGAGGAGAGCCTCCACCGGCCCGTGGCGCTGCCGCTGGAGGTGCACATCGTCACCATGGAGGACGAGTTCCCTGGCGGTGTCATCGGCCAGCTGCACGCCACCGATGCCGACCCATACGACGTGCTCACCTTTGGCCACGCCGCGCCCGCCCCACGCAGCCTCTTCAAGATCAGCCCTCGCGACGGCAAGATCATCGCGCTGGGTGGCCTGGACGCCGGCCGCTACACGCTCAACGCCAGTGTGAGCGATGGCCGCTTTGCCGTGCCAGTGCTAGTGAGTGTGCGTGTGGAGCAGGCCTCGCCGGAAATGCTGCGCGAGGCGGTGACGGTGCGCTTCGAGAGTGCGGCGCCACACGACTTTGTGGCCACGCACCTCAAGGCGGTGCTAAAGGTGCTAGAGCAGGCGGCTGCGGCGCAGAAGCACGAGCGCCTTCACGTTCTAAGCCTGCAGCCGGTGGGCGGCACGCGGCAGCTGGACCTGCTGCTGGCGGTGGAGACGGGTGGTGCCGGCGGCGAGGGTAGCGGCTTCTATAAGGCGGCCTACCTGACGCAGAAGCTGAGCGCCTGGCGCCGGCAGCTGGAGGAGGTGCTACGTGTGTCGGCCATCTTGGACAAGAACTGCTCGGGGCTAGAGTGCCGCGGGGCGCAGTGCGAGCAGAGCATCGCACTGGACTCGCACAGTCTGGCCACCTACAGCACGCCGCGCTTCAGCTTCGTGTCGCCACGCTTCCATCGGACCACACGTTGCACCTGCAGCGGTGAGGAAACGTTCTGAAGTTTGATATTGCTGTTCGATATCCAAAGTTTGATAAAAATGATTCTATGCACAGTTTTAGTTACATTTGGATAAGTTCAGTTAAAAGCTATTGGCTATGGGTATAAAATATATATATGGACTATATATGGATATACTGTCAGGAATGAATGGCATCGACAACCATAAATGAGTAGTTCATTAGTAATTACTTTGTTTTTACACACACCACACTCAATCACACTCACCATTTGATGCATATGAAATTAATATTGGCATAAATGAACTCGCCTGTCATTTAGCATCCTACACACACATCCACACGTACTTGGAGTTGGACAACCATCTTTATGGCAGTAGAGCCGTTTTCCTGTCTCAAACCACAATGTCACCTGGTGAAATATATATACACGATGAGAAGAATGTCCTCAAAGAGGTCATGGGGTTCATGGGAGCAAAACAAAACACAGATTAGCTGTGAGAGCGTGACGACGACATTATAACGTGGCTTCAAGGCTTCGCTGAGGGCCAGTTCGAGATGAAGGTACGAATACGCTGCAGCAAAATTGTATGAGGTTCATTTGCATGGAAAGTCAAGAGTGTTTTTAAGCCGAGTTTGATGAGGGAGCTAAAAATAGTGGCACAAAGAACAAGACATGATAAACACCCCCGTCTTCCCCCGTCGCACGTGCCTTGGTTTTTTCGTCACAAATGAGGAAGTGACGGGGTGGAAGTTCAAGGGACACCTCCTTAAACTACGTAGCTTCCCGTCTGTGTAGCTTCCGTCAATAACCTGACCACGCTGCTCGCCAACGTGCGTAAACGCAGGTTTCTTCCGTAATCGCATTGTTCCAAACGCCTGTAAACGCCTTAATCACATTATGTTTCTGGCACAACGTATTGTGCCAGAATGGTCATTCCTTTCCCTCCAGGTGCGTTTTCTTAGGTGAGTGTGTGTGTGAGCGAGAGAGAGGGTGTGCACACTCTGAAGAAAGCTGGAGTAGCACCCAGAAGATCGTATTAGTATGTCTCTGCTAATCCAATTAGCGTTCCTCTTGAGAGTCGTGCTGGGGCTTGCCTTCGCCCTGATTGACCTTAATATACTCAAACCCCCGGCTCCCCACCCACCATGCTCTCTCTCTCTCTTTCGCTCTCTCTCTCTCCTCCTCCATGAGTGGTGAGTGTGTGTGTGTGTGTGTGTGTGTGTGTGTGTGTAGGTGCTCTCACTCACTCGGGTTGCTTTTCCTCCTCATGGTTTTTTTTCTGTCCCTTACCACCTCTCGTTTTCTGGCATGCCGTCCTTTCATGCCTGCCTCTCTGTCTCATTGCATTTCACACTTGCACCGCTTTCTCTCTTTCTCTCTCCCTCCTCCCCGGCCTTTCATTCTGCCACTTCATGCATTTCAACGCATTTTCTTTTCCGTCTCACTCTCTCGTCTCGGCCAGGTCGCCCCAGGCGTGACCTCAGCTGGAGGAAATGTGTGTTTTTAAATGTATCTCAAATTTTTTTCTGCTTTTCTCCCATTTCCTCTCTCTCTCTCTCTCTCTCGATCTCTCTCTCTCTCTCTCGCGCGCTTTCTCGATCACTCCCTCCTTCTTTTCTCTCTTCCCCCATTCCTCCTCCTCTTCCTCCTCTATATCCAGATGGGAGCTGCCCTCCGGCTTCTGAGCTCTGTGACGAGCAGCCCTGTCCCGGAGACATGCAGTGCGTGGGCACAGGGGCCACCATGGGGCGTTACGCCTGCCAGTGCCCCCCGGGCAAGCTGGGAGAGTGTGCAGGTGTGTGTGTGCGTCTGTCGAAGAAGAAGAAAAAAATCCAAATTTTTTCAAGATTATGTTGGTTAACACGGGTCAATTCCAAATAAGTTTGATTTTTTTTTGATAGAAATTAATAAATAGGTAATGAATAAATAAATATGAGTAAATAAAACTGGAAGCATATTGGGTAGACTTCAGCGTGGTATAGAATACTGACTTGATTAATAATAAAATCATTGAATTTTTTTTTTCTCGCCTCTTCCCACAATGAAGATGTGGTTTAAAACAGTTCTGCAACCAGCCAACAGGGGGCCACCGTGAGGCGTATTGTTTCTCCAGGCTTTAATTTGATTCATTATAAAGCACTGTCCCAGACCTGAAATCTTTTTTAACAACAATAGACTGCAATAATAATTATATTGTATGAGATAGGGGATTCTAAAGTATTCAAATTGTGCTAATACTGAACAATATATACTATATTCAACGATTTCAAACAATGTATTTGTCACATTAATATTGCACACTGTACAGCAAACAAAATATACCAACAATCAACCACATAAACTACGTATATATGTATGTTTCTGGAGATGCAATGTTTGCTGTGCAATGTTTGAGAACTGAGAATTATATAATAAATCATAAATATGGAGTACATTTTAAATAAAATGTATACAAGTATTTCAGCAGTGAGGTGGACACCGTATTAATTATTTATTTATTAGTATAGATTTTGACAGGCATCAAAGCATAGTGAATAGATGAGTATTATTTTCTAAAATATTAATTCAGGTCTGAGTTTTACTTAGAGTATTGGTATTGAGAAGTAGTGTATTTTTACTGTAAACAACCTATTGAAGCTCAATGTAGGCTAAATATGTAGAGAAAAGTATTGTATAAGTGCATCTGCATAGAAAAGCTGCATGAATATTGTACATCCACAGCAGTCGAAGTATCAGTGTTGTCCAGTGACACCCACCTCTCCTCTCCCCTTACAAACACACACACACACACACACACACAAACTAAGTGCTGTGCATTAGAATACACAGAGTGCTACAATGCACTTATAATGTGCTGTTAATGCTCTTGTGATACTTTGAATTGTGCTCTGGAGCACTTGTACACTGTATCAAATTTATGTGTATGTGTGTGCGTGTGCGTGTGCGTGTGTGTGTGTGTGTGTGTGTGTGTGTGTGTGTGTGTGTGTGTGTGTGTGTGTGTGTGTGTGTGTGTCTGTGTGTGCAGGTCACACGTCCCTGAGTTTCTCGGGAAACAGCTATATTAAGTACAAGGTATCTGATGGAGAGCAGGCAGGTCAGCTGAAGCTCGGCCTGCGAATCCGAACGTTGCAGAGCCGAGGGATCATCATGTACACACACGCTGAACCCTGTACCGTGTTGAAGGTAATCACACATGTATATAGTGTATACATATATACACAGTAGAGACTGCATACGAGCATATATACTGTATGTGCACATATATACAGTAAATATACTGTACAGACACAAATATTAGATGTGCATGTATACTGTATATATGTGTGTGTATGTGTGTGTACTGTATACCCTCATATATGCTGTATATCCACATTTACTGTATATACTGTATATACTGCATATACTTCATGTGCATATATATACTGTGTGTGTGTGTGTGTGTGTGTGTGTGTGTGTGTGTGTGTGTGTGTGTGTGTGTGTGCGCGCACAGCTGGAGGACGGTAAGCTGTGGTTCCAGCTGGACTGCGCGGGCATGGGGGGCAGTGGGGGCGACCGGCCCGGCACCCTGGGGATCTCGGGGCGTCCCATCAATGATGGCAACTGGCACACAGTGGCTCTGGAGCTCAACTGCAACTTCACCAGCCTGGCACTGGACGACAGCTACGTGGAGCGCCGCCGTGGGCCCCCCCGCTTCCAGCCACTCGGCCCCGACGGGGCCATCTACTTTGGCGCACAGGTGTGTGTGCGCCAAGAATTTGGTCCTTTTGTACTTAGAACCAGATCCAAACCACTAATCCTTTCCACTGGTCCTTTTCCACGAGTCTAGTTTATATTGTGTTCTAGCTGACTAACTAGTATCAGAAATGGAGGATGATAGTGGGTGTAGCGACTACTCAAGAAAAAGTTTTAACTAACGATCATTTCATAATTGCCCAATCTCGAATATTTCTTCAGATAGCAATGTTTTTGTAGAATTGTGAGATTAGACAACCCTGAGGCCAATTCCTTGTATATGAAAAGGTAATTTGGCTAAACAAAACAGATTCGGATTCTGAAATTTTACGGGAATTTTGAACCAGAGTTATTAGAAATATTGCAATATATAGAATGAAGGTGAGTTTCAGTCTTGTCATTTTATTGTAATGTAATAAGAATTAAAATATAAAAAAATGGCAATATGCAATAACCTAGCTAGAAAAAACAAACAAAATAAATGTGGCAATATACAATAAACCTAATGTTTTGTATAAATACAAATAATATAATATTATGTAATTTATGTTTATCTTTTGACAACGATGAGTGATTCCCTTTTCCGGAATGCCTCAACCTCCATTTTCTCTCGAGCTTATGGCTCCTCCCTCCTCTGCTCCAGGTGCAGCCTTCCAACTCGCGCAGCCTGACCGACTCCAAGAAGGGTCCGCAGGTGCTCGACGGCTTCCAGGGCTGCCTGGACTCGGTGGTACTCAACGACAACGAGCTGCCACTGCAGAACAAGCGCTCACGCTACGCCGAGGTGGTGGGCCTGACAGAGCTCAAGCTTGGCTGCGTCCTCTACCCTGATGCCTGCCTCAAGCAGCCCTGCCTCCACGGCGCCACCTGCACCAGCCTGCCATCTGGTGGTGAGTATGGAGAAGGTCAGCACCGGCTGGCGGGGAGGACAGATTGGGGATGAAGGGTAAAATTTGCTGTTCTAATTCACATAGGCTCTGCCAGCTAGCTTTGTCCTTATTGGCTCGCCCAGCATGCCTGGGTGCCATACTGAAAAAATTTGAATGTACCTATCAGCCCATCAGCTGTGACCAGCTCCTATAAAAGGGCCGTGCACCCGCCGTTGTGCTCCTCATTTTCTTCAGTAACCATTTGCTCAAGAAAAAAGTTCTTAAAAAGTACCCCAAGATTTTTTTTCAACCATGAGCGACACTAGTGTCCCACAACAATGGCCCTTTTCAGGGCCAGGCTCCCTTAGGCGGCAGTGTGGGGGATGCCCAGCCTACTTGGTAGCAGCAGACCAGCACGTGCGCGGCTTTGAGTGCCTGGGCTCCCTCCACGCCAAAGAGGGAGTCGAAGACTCAGCGGTCTGCACAGCATGCGCATCCCTGCCACAGGGTGAGCGAGACAACCGTCTCGATCACTTCCACTTTAACGACAGCGTTCCACTGGAGGAGGCTCTTGGATTGTGTGGAGCAGGAGATGAGTAGCCGAAGCAGGACCGGCCCCGCCCTTCTGTTCTCCGTCCACCAGGTGAAACCCCCACCGGCTCATCCATCATAACCCAGATCGGTTACCCCATGGATGAGGACGAGGAAGGCGGGTTCACCCACAGCCTTAGTACCCTGGCGTCAAAGGTTGGCGCCCAGTTGACTTTACCGTGGTGACCTCCCGAGGCTCATTCACTCCGCAGCGGAAAGGAAGAACATCCTGCTCACCCCCCTTCTGTCGACACCCGACTAAATGGTGGCGGAGGTTTATAAAGCCGGAGGCAGGCGGGAGCCAGGAGGGATATCCTCTGCCCGCAGTTTCCCGGCACCAACAACAACAACATACAACATCAACATTGGAGGAGAAAAGACTTCTGGAGACTGAAGGAGAATTCTGCCAAACAAATACCACATGCTCCCATCTGGCGGGCAGGGTCATAACTTGTGCCACGGTGGTGGTGGTGACCGCCAGCAAGCAGCTGGACCAGCGTGACCGATCCAGACCAGCGGGTGCTGGGAGAGACTCTTATCGCTCACGTTTATTTTCATAATCTCCATGTTGTATGTTATGCACCAACAAACCACAGCAATTTCCTTGTATGTGAAAACGTACTTGGCAAATAAAGTGATTCTTATTCTGATTCTGATATACAAAAATACATGTCCTATAAAGAGCGATCCAATGATACACCCCTCTATCCGACCTGCCTCTCTTGAGTCACGAGGCAGGTATATGAGAATGTGACGTTTTGTGTGAATGTGAAGTTTTCTGGACTTCAGACGACGGCCCAGGTCTTGCCCTCAGATCTTCCTGCCATGTAGATTAGGTTAGACATTCGGGAGCTAGCTCCAGGTAAGCCACTGGGTGTCTTCATGGCAGATGCTGATTCTGCTGGGCAGCTTACTGCTTGCCCTGTTACCAGAAAACGTGCCCATGACATTAACACCTCTTGCTTAATAGGAAAATGAAATGGTGATATGATAGGGGTGTCATGATTCCGATTCAAAATTGAAAATCAAAATGAGTGTTCGATTTCGAACTTCAAAATCACAAGTAGGTTCACTATTCTCCCCATATTTTTGTGGGTTATATTGTCTGACATGGTCGCCATATTGGGGCGGTCAAGATCCGCCGGTGAACAAATGCATTGTGGACTGGGGAGGCGCGGGGCCCTCAGTGGAGTCGACTGCGGCTCCCGGCTCCGAACCGAGTTGGAGTTTTGAGAGTTGCAGTCGACTCCGCAAAGGGGTCCACTGCGGTGCATCCCTCAACGCACACTACACCCATCCACCTGGCATTAGGGCTGTAGCTGAATGAAACTTGAATACAATTTGAATATTATAAAAAAATAACAATAAAGTTCCTCCAGTGAATGCACATTAGAAAAAAATATTCTCGGTAACGGTGTGCAAAGTCGGCGTCGGCGGAGACGCACCAACACACCCGCGCATCTCCCTCTCCTCTGGCATTTCACTGTGTGTTCAAGGGAGAGTGTGCCTTTGAGCGGTATGTCCAGTAATCCCAAAGATGTTGCGATGAAAGTGGGAAATTAACCCGACCATCACCAACGGAATGTCCTCCAGCGCAGAGGTTCCCAACTGCTGACTTGCAGATCACAGATCCTCGACAAATTAAATCAATACTGTTACAAACGAAGTCAATACTGTTACAAACTAAATCAATATTGTTGCAAACTAAGCCAATATTATTATGAAGTCAGCACTGTTGCTAACTAAGTCAATAATGTTACAAAGTAACTCAATACTGTTACAAACCAAGCCAATACTGTTACAAACCAAGCCAATACTGTTACAAACTATGTCAATAGTGTTACAAACTAAGTGAATGAAAGTTGATGCCTTGTCTACTGCCTTTGTGGACCAGACGTGGGTGTCAGGAGTGGGGGTGTAAAGCCTCTCCAATGGCTTTATGGTCATGTTTCCCTGTTGCAAACAAGTTGTGCAGAACAACGAATAAAGAGCCAGAGTTGTCCATCTCTCTCCTGCTCTCTTCACTCTTGCAGTTTGCAAACCAATTGAAGCCAGTGTTCTCGTATCAGGGGGCTTTTTTCGGGGGCTGAGATAGACCAAAAGGCATCCTCGTGGGAGGCAATTTGTTCTGCAGCACAAGGAAAAATATATGATGCACAGCAAACTACAAAGAATATATATATGTGTGTGTATGTGTGTGTGATTATGTGTGCGTCTGTGTATATATATATATATACACACAAAGTACTCACTAATAAGACAGCAATCCGAACAAATGTCATCCAGTGTTAGGGTTAGGATTAGGGTTAGGTTTATGGTTGGTAGAGGATGGAACAAAGCAAAACATTGATGAATCATATTTTCATCCTCATCTAGAACTTGTTGTATATTATAAAGACAAAGGAAACCTGTACCTTTATAAGAAAGATCCCTCTTTTTCAAGGCCATTGTTTCCTACTGCACATTTCCACAAAGCATTTTCACAACGATCCCCCCCCCCCCGCCCCCAAAAAAACGAATGAAAAAACAAAAAAAAATGTTTTGTTTTGTTTTTTTCGAGGTGGGGACATGTTTTGATGTTCGCATGGATAAAATTGGCGTTTGGCCAAAGCTGGCTCGCGGTGTGTGACTATCACCGCTCAACATAAAACTCTGCAGCCACTGACATGGAGCAGAGGCTCTGATGGGTGTCGATGGCGTGGCGGACCCTGCCAGCTGGCATGCCTGCCTGGCCCCCGGTCTCAGCAGAGTCACCGCCGCCACCGCTGCCACACGCCCCATTTACTAATTAACCGCTAATAAATTGATAATAAATAGCCAGCTGGGAAATGCACAACTATATATCTGTGTCTCCTCTTCTGTTGCATCTTTCATTTCGACAATTCCCAATCCAATCCCCTCTTTCAGTCCCCAGACCTCTTTTAATTTGTTTTGTTGTTGTTTTTTCTTTTTTTGGGGGGGGGGGGGGGCATTTTGTCAAACACCCTAGTCATCTCATGCATTTGTTTGTTTTTCCTAGATAGCACACACACACATACACACACACACACACACTGCACATCATGGCGAGACATGAAAATTGGGAAATAAATGGTGGATTTTCTTTTTGTTTTGTTTTTTGTGGTCTCTTTAAATAAATCGACTTGGAATCGACTTGTGCAAAATTACCATGTTGACATTTCCACTTCAGTCACAGTAAATAAGTACTTAAATGTAATTAAAAGTCTTCCTTTACTTTCGGCTTCACCCGCTAGGGGTCGCTACAACGGATCATCTGCCTCCAATACCTGTTCTGCATCTTCCTCCCTTACACCAACCGCCTGCATGTCCTCCCTCACCACAATTATAAACCTTCTCTTTGGCCTTCCTCTTTTCCTCTTGGCTGGCACCTCCATCCTCAGCATCCTTTTCCCAATATAACTCTCATCTCTCCTACACACGTGTCCAAACCATCCCAATCTCGCCTCTCTCACTTTTTCACCAAACTGTCCAACCTGAGCTGTCCCTCTAATGTACTCATTCTTAATCCTGTCCATCCTTGTCACTCCCAGTGAAAATCTCAACATCCTCAACTCTGCCACCTCCAGTTCAGCCACCTGCCTTTTTGTCAGTGCCACCGCCTCTAAACTGTACAACATAGCTGGTCTCACTACCGTTGTGTGGACCTTCCCCTTTACTATTGCTGGAACCCTTCTGTCACAGATCACTCTGCCTGTACTCTCTTCTTCACCTCTCTCCCACACTTTCCGCTGCTTTGGATGGTCGACCCCAAGTACTTGAACTCGTCAGCCTTCTCCACCTCCACTCCTTGCATTCTCTACTTTTTGCCGCCCTCCCTCCCATTCAGGCACATGTATTCAAGATGAGATAAGATAAACCTTTATTAGTCCCACGACGGGGAAATTCGTTCCAGCAGTAAAAAGGGGACAGCAGAAAATAGAGAGCATATCAAGCTACGCACTATAAAGAATATAAAATATATAGAAAACATAAAAATAAAAAAAAACACCATAAATAAGAACCAGACTACAAAGTGCTTTGCACATATCTTGACACATTGCACATCAGGGATTGCTCTTTTTTTCTTTCTTTTTTCTTTCTTTTTTTAATATAAAAAATTGCACTTGGATTTTTTCACAGTTGTGAATATACTGTATACACATATACTTCATGTGCATATATATACCGTATGTGTGTGTGTGTGTGTGTGTGTGTGTGTGTGTGTGTGTGTGTGTGTGTCTGTGTGTGTGTGTGTGTGTGTGTGTGTGTGTGTGTGTGTGTGTGTGTGTGTGTGTGTGTGTGTTGGTGTGTGTGTGTGTGTGTGTGTGTGTGTGTGTGTGTGTGTGTGTGTGTGTGTGTGTGTGTGTGTGTGTGTGTGTGTGTGTGTATGGTCTACTGGCTGCGCTGTTGGTTATACAGTCTGACAGCCACAGGAAGGAAGGATAGCGCTCCTTCCAACACTTTGGGTGAAGCAGCCTATCGCTGAAGGAGCTCTCCAGTGCCATCAGAGTCTCATGCATGGGTTGGGATTCGTTCCCAGGACAAAGCTGGCCTTCTTGATCAGTTTGTCAAGTCTCTTCCTATCAGCTGTGGTGAGGCTGTTACCACAGCAGACCTCTCCATAAAAGATGGCTGATGGCACCACAGTGTTGAAGAAGGTTCTCAGGAGAGCCCCCTGCACTCCAAACAACCTAAGTCTTCTGAGCAGTCTGCTCTGACCCTTCTTATAAAGTGCATCTATTGATTAGTCCAGTCCAGTTTATTGTTCAGGTGAACACCCAGGTACTTGTACGATTCCACTATGCCAATATCCATTCCCTGGATGTTCACCGGTGTCGGGGGGGAGTGTCTGCCCCTGCGGAAATCCACCACCAGCTCTTTGGTTTTCCCCATGAGTCCAGTCCACAAAGTCCATGGTGAGTACTCTGTATTCCCTGTCGTCCTCATCTGTGATGAGGCCGACGATTGCAGAGTCGTCAGAGAACTTCTGCAGGTGACAGCTGGTTGAGTTGTACATGAAGTCTGCAGTGTAGAGGGTGAAGAGGAAAGGTGCCAAGACCATTGCTTGTGGGGCCCCCGTGCTGCAGATGACCATGTCAGACTCGCAGTTCTGAGACCTCACGTACTGTGGCCGGTCCGTGAGATAGTCCAGGATCCAGGAAGACAGGTGATGGTCCACTCCTGTGTGCTGCAGCTTGTCCCTCAGAAGCACAGGCTGAATGGTGTTGAAAGCACTTGGGAAATCAAAGAACATGATCCTCACAGTGCTCCCAGGCTTCTCCAGGTGAGAGAGAGCTGTAGCTGGGAGCTGAGATGTAGCAGGCAGATGACAGCGTCGTCCACCACGATGCCAGGCTGGTAGGCAAACTGGAGCAGGTCCATTGATGATCTCACCAGGGGGCAGAGATGCACAAGGACCAGCCTCTCCAGGGTCTTCATGAGGTGAGACGTCACTGCCACCGGCCTGTAGCTGCTGAGGTCCTTGGGGTGCGGGATTTTCGGCACCGGCACCACACAGGATGTCTTCCACAGCTGTGGTACTCTCCCCAGCTTCAGGCTCATGTTGAACATGTGCTCCACATGTTCCCTTCACAGAGCTGGTCTTGCACATGTCTTCAGGATCCTGGCGCTGATGCTGTCTGGACCTGCAGCATTCTCTCCTTCATCTTCCTGAGTTCTTTCCTCACCTGGATGGTAGTGAGGGACAGATTGGAGCAGGGGGGCTGAGTGGAGGGTCTGAATGGGGGGGTTGTGTCTCAAGTAGGAGAAGCAGTGGGGCATGGAGCAGAACACCTGGGGTGCAGACGACAGAGGTAGCAGCAGAGGTGAATAGGCCATGGAAGGGGTAGGTGATCAAATCTATTGAAAAACAAGTTGAGATCATTCACCCACTTCTGATCCCCCACAGCATGGGAGTCTGGTTCATTGTGGCCCAAGATGGTTTTGAGCCCCTCCAGACTCCTCTGGTGTTCATTTGCTGCAGCTGGTCCTCCATCTTTCTTCTGTAGCGGTCCTTCCCCTCGCTGATCTTCCTCCTCAGCTGTTTCTGTACCATTGATTCTGTCTTACTTCTGCTGACTTTCATTCCTCTTCTCTCTAATGCATGCCACCAATTCTCCAGGCTCTCCTCAACCTGCTCCCTACTCTCGCTACAGATCACAATGTCATCCGCCAACATCATAGTCCACGGAGACTGATTTCATCTGTTAACCTGTCCATCACCATTGCAAACAAGAAAGGGCTTAGAGCTGATCCTTGATACAATCCGACCTCCACTTTAAATGCCTTTGTCACACCTACTGCACACCTTACTACTGTCTGACTGCCCTCATACATATCCTGTACCACTCTTACGTACTTCTCTGCCATCCCCGACTTCCTCATGCAAGACCACACTTCCTCTCTTGGCACCTTATTGTATGCGTTCTCTAAATCCACAAAGACGCAGTGCAACTCCCTCTGGCCTTCCCTGTACTTTTCCATCAGCATTCTTAAAGCAAACATTGCATCAGTAGTATTCTTTCCTGGCTTGAAACCATACTGCTGCTCGCTGATCCCCACCTCTCCTCTTAACCTAGCCTCCACTACCCTTTCCCATACCTTCATGATGTGGCTGATAAACTTTATTCCCCTGTAGTAACCACAGCTCTGTACATCCCCGTTATTCTTGAAGATGGGTACCAGTACACTTCTTCTCCACTCCTCCGGCATCCTCTCCCTTTCCAGGATGGTGTTAAACAGTCTTGTTAGGAATGCCACTGCCATCTCACCTAAACATTTCCATGCTTCCCTAGGTATGTCATCTGGCCAACTGCCTTTCCACTCTTCATCTTCTTTAATGCTGGTCTCACCTCATCCTTGCGAATTTGATGCACATCTTGATCCACTATCCCCACATCATCCACTCTTCTCTCCCTCTCATTTTCTTCATTCATCAACTCCTCAAAGTACTCCTTCCACCTTCTCAACACACTCTCCTCACTAGTCAGCACATTCCCATCATTATCCTTCATCACCCTAACCTGCTGTACATCCTTCCCAGTTTCGCCCCTTTGTCTTGACAATCGGTACAAGTCCTTTTCTCCTTCCTTATTGTCCAATCTCTCATACAACACATCGTATGCCTTTTCCTTTGCCTTTGCCACTTTTCTCTTCGTCTTGTGCCGCATCAGCTTGTGCTCATGTCTACTTTCTTCATCTTTCTGACTTCCATTTCTTCTTCGCCAACCTCTTCTGCTCTTTGCTCTGCTCTGTACTGCCTCATTCCACCAACAAGAGTCCTTGTCTTCCTTCCTCTTCCCGCATGACACACGCGTACCTTCTTGGCCGTTTCCCTCACCACTTTTGCAGTTGTTTCCTATTCATCTGGTAACCGTTAATACCCATCTATTGCCTGCCTTACCTCTTCCCTAAATTGCATGCAACACTCCTTTTTCAACCGTTTTATCTTTGGCTCTTCTTTCACTTTCTTCCTCTTCTTGGCCTCCAGAGTAATCCTACAGACCACCATCCGATGCTGCCTAGCAACACACTCCCCTACCACCACTTTGCAGTCACTAATCTCTTTCAGATTGCACCTCCTGCATAAGATGTAGTCCACCTGTGTGCACCTTCAACCACTCACCCTGTCACCCTGTGTTCCTCCCTCTTCTTGAAATACCTATTCACAACAGCCAATTCCATCCTTTTGGCAAAATCCACCACCATCTGTCCTTCCACATTCATCTCCTTGACACCATACCTACCCATCACCTTCTCGTCACCTATGTCTCTGATCCCTTCGCCAACATGCCCATTGAGATTTGCTCCAACGACCACTCTCTCTCCCTTGGGGACGCTCTCCACCACTACATCAAACTCACTAAAGAATTCTTCTTTCTCTTCCATCTACCACCCAACTTGGGGAGCATATGCACTGACCACATTCAGTATCACCCCATCAATTTCCAGTTTCATGCTCATCACTCTGTCCGACACTCTCGTCACCTCCAAAACACTCTTGACAAATTCTTCCTTCAAGTCTATCCCTACCCCATTTCTCCTGCCATCCACTCCATGGTAGAACAGTTTGTACCTGGCTCCGATACTCCTGGCCTTACTCCCTTTCCACCTGGTCTCTTGTACACATAGTACATCTACCTTCCTTCTCTCCATCATGTCAGCCACCTCTCTCTCTCTTTACCCTTCATAGCGCCAACGTTCAAAGTTCCTACTCTCAACTCTACTCTCCCACCCTTCTTCCTCTCCTGCTGTCTCTGGACACGCCTTTTCCCTCTCTTTCTTCTTCGGCCGACAGTAGCACAATTTCCGCTGGCACCCTGTTGGCTAACAGCACCAGTGGCAGTCGTTGTTAACCCGGGCCTCGACCGATCCGGTATGGATTCATTTAAATGTAATTCAAAGTAAATTGTTATATTCAAGTTGTGATCGGATCACCTATGTGAATGCCAGGTGTAAACAAGGCCCTAGATTTGCTCCAATCTTTCTTCTGGAAATCCGATTTATTTTTTTAACCAAGACTAGGGAAAGTCTGAAACAATTTTAAACCATGATTGAGAAGGGCCATTTGAGTTAGTCCAGATTAAATGTGAGTTAGTCTAAAATTAGCCTGTATCCATATCCCATATGTAGATGCAGGTAGTAGAGTAGAAAGTATAGAAATTTGCTTTGAAACGTAGTGGCGTGAAAGTCAAAAACTGAATACACAATAAGTAAGTACAGATACTTGATAAATGTCTAAGTCTAATGATAAGTCTAACGCCAAACCAACAGATAATTTGGTTGTAATTTCACATTTTTGTTTTTTGTTTTGTTTTTTGGCATCGGTTTCCAATTCTTTTCTCCAGTAATGTTACATGTTTTTTTCCTTTAGTTTTCTTTTCTTTACAACGCAGGCGAATCTTTGTGCCTCGACATGGACGCACACACACACACGCGCCGGTGTGTTGGAAGTTGGCGGTTGGGAATACCAGGTCGAGCGTCGCGCTGAACAAAGAGCAAAGCATTCTGGGACTTGTCACTGTCGATGATTTGTCGGCGGCAGTGATGTCAGTTCGCTGTGTAAAGGTCACAGGAATGCTGTAAGCGTGCGTGCGCGTGTGTGTGTTTCTAAAAGGCACACACAATGTAGTTCCCCTGCCTTTCAGTACAAATTAGAAATGTGTTTGTGTATGTGTGTGTGTGAATGTGTGTGTGTGTGTGTGTGTGCGTGTGTGTTGGGGGTGGGGTACTTGACGTCTCAGATGTACTCCCAGGTGTGTGCAGGCGTCTCCCTTTATATCTGTGTGGTGTGGGCATGTACGTACGTGTAAGTGTGTGTGTGATGGTGTGTGTGTTTAGGCTTTGGCAGGCTGCTGTCAAGCCTGTGCCAAAGCCTCCCCGGTGTGACAGAATTGGCTCAGAGAATCCACACACAACTTGGAAAAAAAAAACACTCACAAAAGTGCATACACACACACACACACACGCGCACACGCGCACACACACACACACACACACACATACAGACACACACACACAAAACTGGTTTGTGTGTGTGTGGGTATGTGTGGTGTGGCTGTTATGGTCCAGAAGATTTATTCGGCATTAACCACGACATCTGTACCCTGTACTGTGAAATTCTTAATTAAAAATAAAATCTCTCTCTCTCACTCTCTCTCTCTCTCTCATATTTTGTTTTCCTTTCCTCTCCCCATCTCTCTCCTTCCTCTCAGGCTTTGCATGCAGTTGCGGCCCCCAGTACACCGGGGGGCGCTGTGAGACAGAGATCACCGCCTGCGTGCCCAACCCCTGCCTCAATGGGGGCGTCTGCAAGGCCGTTGGCAACGCCTTTCTCTGCAGCTGCAGGAGGGGCTTCAGGGGGCTGACGTGAGTGCTCCACACAAACACATACGCATCTATCTATCTAGCTCTCTCTAAAAAAAATCAAATTATTACAAATCAAACAAATCACTGATTACTTTCTTAAAATTGCAACTAGCAATGTAATCATTTTGAATGTAACGTATCTTGATTTAAAAAAAAAAAAGTACTTGTAAATAGTAATTTGCCAAACAAAAACACAAGTTAACTTTGAACACAGTGCTGTAGAGTTAAGGCAATCTCTGAAATACACAAACACAGACAGACACGGACGAACTGTCCGTGTCTGTCTGTGTTTCCATCAGTAGGTATATTGTATAGTTGATAAAAATAACAACTGTTGTATTTTTTCACAAAAAATAAAGGAATTACTTCATTTGGTGGATTCAAATGCTGATTATAATTTCCCAGGATGCAATTCCCATTAATGACCGCATGGTGGCGCCAAAACACTGCGGGTTAGTGCTAATGCCAAGTAAATTGTTCTGAATGAAGGGTTTTTAGAGGGAAGAGACAGTTATTAAACTGCATTCTGTTCCTTACATACTCATCTACACATATCCCCTCGCTTTCAAAACGACAACACAAGGTAACAAAGCCTCAAACGAAGCCAGAAGGAAGTGATAGAGACACATTGTGATTGATTTAATCCCGAGCGTATCCAGAACACACACACACACACACACACGCGCACACACACACACGCACACGCACACGCAAACACACTTACTAAAACACTCTGACAGGAAATTATTCATGAGCGGCTTGACTTCTTTCATCAAAGCCATTCAAATTCTTGATTTCAAAAAAGTTCCCCACTCAGATCTAATAACTTAGTAGAAAGATATGTAGATCTTATTATTTATTTTTTATCTTTTGTCCTCTTCCATCTTCATTAAAAAATCTGCAGAATTTCTAGTTGGATACCTCTTCACAGCAATGTTTTTTCTTCTTTTCTTTTTCCTTTTTACCATATATATATATATATATATTGCTTTTATTACTTGTCAGCAGGCTTGGCATACAACACAGGGTAGATTAATCGGCAAGTGGAGTTCAAATCAAGTTCTTCAAGAATCCTTTGCGAATAAAGGTGGAGATACACTTAAAAAGACGCGAGAACAAAAGACGTTACAACCACCGGAGAGCATGTCCCAGAACACCGTCTGCAGGATACTCAATAAGAACTCATTATGAACCAAATTAGAACTCTGCGGTGAAAGAACCAAGAACTCAACAGCAAGACGAGGAGGGAGTGGTTTTGCTTTTCATAAAGATAAAAAAAAAAAAATTGTCAAATCAAACTCATGTCATTTATTTACACTACACATATTTATTTACCTCAAATGCCGTCTGGGTGCTGTCCTCCTCACATACATATAAAATAAATTAGCATTGTTTTTTTTGGTCGGAGACACGGGACGCACAGCTGACTGAAGATCACTCTCCAGTACGCAATCCACTTTCCTGATCCAATGCAGAGTGTTCCCTAGTTCATCATATAAGAAAAAAAAATAGATCTAAAATAAATAAACAATAAAACCAGAACATGAGTACTGCATGGGAGGTACGATGCGCTCGGAGGCAGCGTTGGAGGAGAAAAAACACACACACACACACACACTGACTCAGATTAAGCCTTGTTTATTGTTTTGTTATTTGAGTACCGGTTTATATTTGTGACCCACCATGTACTTAAGGGTCACTTGGCACCTTTCAAGTTTGTCTTTTCCGCACCATTTGAAAGTGGACAATCAGAGCTTCCAAACAAGGTGTCACTTGTGCAAATCAAGCAAATACTTTTAAAGCGATGGTTGATGACAAGGGTGTGGCAAACAGTGATTCTGAGGTAATCACCTCCAAAGTTTTACCCACACCAGTTTCATTCAGCCAGCTCCCAGAATGCAAATGTATTGGCGGACAAACAAAGCCTCATGGCTACTTCTCATACTGCTGAATAGGCCAATCACAAACAGCTCAACAACAAAACTCATTTTGTTTTTCAAAAAGCTTTTAAGAATATACATGTTTTATAAAAGTAGAATCATTTTGGAGTTCAAAAGCACGCACAACACAACAAAATGTAGAGTCCATCAATAATATGAGTCTCAGAAAATCTGAAACCTGAAAATCTGTCACCAACCTCAACAGACTTCATCCAACATCGACTTATACCAGTGTATCGTCGGTCTCCTCCGGAGGTTCTTGAAAATATTCTGTTTCATCGTCACATTAAGTTTGAAAACCGCTGTTTGAAATGTTCTCCAAGTCCGGAGTAATATCAGATTCCGCGTCGCTGTTGGAGAACTGACTATCATGGCGGAAAATGAAGTCCAGTACGCGCTGCTAACACTGACTTGGATCTGTCGCACTGGTCAGATTAAGGTCCCAAATATGATGCAGAGCTTCTGCTACCCGCTTCGCATAATTCATGACGATACGGAGAAGAACGTTTTTACAGACAAGTGAGACCGAAACACCCCCGTGCTGCGCTTTAACCGTCTGTTTACGGAAGTGACGTAGGTGCGTGACGCAAAGGGTTTTTCCTTCTTCGCCGTTTCACAACAATGGCTCCGTGTGTGTAAAAGAAGTACGATTTAAAGGTTGAATTCTATCAAAACGGTTTCACATTGTGACTTCATATCACATGGAATATGGAGGAATAATCTTCACCTGGACTCTCACTTTAAAGCAAACGATCGATCGGCGTTATTCAGCGTTGTTCCGCGTCCCGGTAAGTGAACTGCGTTTCCCCATGTAATCTAACAGGAATTTTTAACTCCACCGTAACCTTTAACATTTTTCTACTACTACTACTACTAAATACGTTGGGAGATAAAAAAAAAATAATAATAAAAAAAAAAGGAACACGAATCTGGAAAAATGAAATTTTCCTTCTAGAATGGTTTTTTCAACTTATTTGGCTGCTCCTGGTGATTTTAGAAATGCGCGAGATGGCGAGTTTTTCTGTGGTGGGACACATTTCAGGAGATACAGTGTATATATACAAAACATGCTCGGAATGTTGGGGCTCAGGAAAAAACATGCGTGTTGACCCAGGAAAAAGAGGAGGTTGAATGACGTGGAAAGGAAGGTTGAAGTCCGTCACCTGTGATGACGCAACAGCATTTGGACCAGTCACGACAAGGAGATGTCTCAAAACGAGAGAAAGACCAAAGACGAAGTTCACCTCAGGGGCTTGCACACACAGAACACAGCAAGAATCCAGATCACCGCCTCAATTTGTTCTTATCTTGTTTGTTCTTATCTTGTTCTGAACACGTGTTTTTGGTCCAAATCTCCAACTTCTTTTTAAGTGTAGCTCTGCCTTAACTCTGTCCTTTAGACGACATGTGGGATGACAAGAGCACAGCATTTCTGTTATACATTAGTTCCACCAATCCCCCTCTTTGGAGAACGATCTTACCATGTTTTGATCGTTGATTGATCATTGATCATTGCTTCTCCAAGAGGGGTAGAAGTGTATGAGACGTGTGAGACAAATAAACAGAAACAAACAACACAACACAACAAACACATATACTTGAGAAAATAAACATAGAGACATCAAACGAGGTATTTGACAAAACATAATTAATTTAAAAAACGAAAAAAAATTGGAACAGCAATTATGGCATGTAGCCTCTTCCTTTGATAGTTATAGCAGTGAAGGAGAGGAAAGGAGAAGGATATAATCAGGAGGATGTTCGGAGCTGTGTTGGAAGCAGATGCTGTTAGTGTAGATGGCCGATGAGTCAACCTGTGAGTGAATATGATGTGTCCACCTGTGAGTGCACAGGATTGGTCCCAATAAGTTCTGATGTATGAGGTCAGAATTATATCGTAGTGCCTCCAAGCAGCCAGCCCCGCAGCCGCACAGACACCCCAATGACCGCAAGAACACGCTGAGCACAATGCACCACGGCCACAGAAAGAACCCCCACAGCCGGACAGCGGCCAAGTGGCCCCGTAATAATCATTATAATAATGAGATTTATATACAGTATATACAGTATATATATATAAATATATAAATAAGTACCAAATAAATACAGAAATATAGAAAATGACTAAATAGCTGGTGTCTTCCAATATCAATATGCTCTAAGCAGCTTTAGGAATGCAGGCCTGTTTGCGGGAAGAATCACATTTAATATAGGTTAGGGTTAGGGTTAGTGGGATGTGTATATATACTGTGTATGTATATATATATATATATATATATATATGTATAGTTTTTAGTGAGTTTGGGAACCATTGATTTAGACACTTGAATCCAAACAAACTTCCGACTGAAGTAGAACTTCAGTGGAAGTTAACATATTTAAATAATATAATAGTAACTTCCTCCTCCTCTTCTTCCCATCGTAGCTGCGAGGAGGATGTGAATGAGTGCGCACCGGGTGACCCGGAGGGCACCTGCGAGAACGGCGGCGCCTGCGTCAACACGCACGGTTCTTTCTATTGCAACTGCACAGCGGGCTTCGCGGGCCAGCGCTGCGGCCTGCGGCCCGTGCTGGTGCCCGACATGCAGGCAGGCCACGCCGTGGTGGGCAAGGAGGAGCTGATCGGCATCGGCGCCGTGCTGCTGGTCATCGTGGCGCTTGTCGTGCTCTTCGTGGCCTTTCGCAAACGTGTCTTCCAGAAGAGCTACTCGCGTGGTGACCTGTCGCTGGTGCAGGACCCCGCCACGGCCGCGCTGCTCAACAAGGCCAATGGTGTGCAGTTCAAGACACTGCGCTGCACGCCGGGCGACCCGCTTCACCTCTATTCGGAGCCCGCCGTGTTGATGGCAGTGGGCGGCGTGGGCCCGCCACAGGTGCCCGTGCGGCCCATGGCGTACACTCCGTGCTTCCAGGGCGACCCGCGCTCCACCCTGGAGAAGATGGCAGACGGCGGGCACAGCGAGCACACGGAGATGAGCACCTTCCACCCGGAGTCGCCGCGGATCCTTTCGGGCACGGCACGGCGCGGGGTCGTGGTCTGCAGTGTGGCCCCAAATCTGCCGCCGGTCTCGCCCTGCCGCTCTGACTGCGACTCCATCCGCAAGAGCCCCTGGGACAGCGACGAAGGTCTGTGTCTCTTTGTTTGTTGGTTTGTTTTTTGATTATTCTCTTACCAGCGTTGATCTCACCCAATGTTTTTCAACCCCTAGCAACTACTTGAAACACATAAATTCGAATTGGCTCTTGTGTTGCAAGATCAAAAGTGCAAAGCTACACTAATCTATCAGTTCCAGTTAGAATAGCAGCTCTGTGTTCACACTTAAAGTGGGAACTATTAGTAGTGATGTAGTGTAAGGCTCGACTGTTTGTTGTGATTCGGTTCTTGACGAGTCACTCCAAGTTGTGAATGGAATTCTCCCAAGAATCATTTAATTCTGTCAAAATTATTTATTTAGGTGGAATGCAAAGTGTAAATCAGTCACATTCAACATGAATTATGATAAATGCCAAGACCCTTTTTGCCCTGGACTATAGTTTACTTCTCAGTAACTATTTTCAGCTTGTGAGTCGAAGAGTCAGTCTTTTGCCGGAGTGACTCTGAATGAATCGTTTGCGAGTCTTGCATCACTTACTTTTGGGAGGCCATGACGATGAGCACAGTTCTATGTGTTTAGTAGGAAGTTTGTGATGCATAATCGTCGTTTCTTTTCATGTGGAGTATAAACCTGTCGGCCATTAGTGCACCCTGCTGATGCCTCGGGCCAGCTTACTTGAATCGAATTCGGACCCGGTTTGCTTAATTTCTCATGCGTCCCTCTTGTGTACCCGTGTGTGTGTGTGTGTGTGTGTGTGTGTGTGTGTGTGTGTGTGTGTGTGTGTGTGTGTGTGTGGTTTTTGGTTTGTTTTTTGATTTTTCTTGGCTTTCCCATCCATATTTATTGTACACAGAGGCCCACTCAGAGAATCACCGCCACTCTAAACAGACCCTCAACCTAATTAGTCGAGCCAGCTTCCCGCTACATTAGCCTTGTTTTTTTTTTTTGTTCAGTGCGTTAATCTGAAGCGCTTAGTCAGCCTGATGAGCGCACAGACAACCGCAGAGCCTCACAAAGCGCTAGTCAGTCCCCTTTTTAATGGGGAATTGTTCTCCAAAGTGCACTGGAACTGACGCCAGACGACCTCGCACGTCACAAATTGTTCTGGCGGTGATTTTCAAGCTGAGAAGAGACTGAGAGGCGTATCTGACCCCGTTTGGTGCCAATGAAAGGGCCTTAGACTTAGGAATGAACCTAACCGGGATCTCTGAACTTTGACCACCCAGCAGGCAAGATGGTGGACATGGCCGAGGAGGTCACCTGTTTCTCGGGCAGCAACAAGGGCAGCAACTCCGAGGTTCAGTCACTCAGCTCCTTCCAGTCGGACTCCTGCGACGACAACGGTAAGAGGAATGCCGTGTCCCAGCTTGGCTCCATGTCCCCACAGCATTGCTATGGCATGAGTTTGTACAGACACACACAGGCTTGTGTCGCTGCCTGATCTACAAGTAAAACACGGAACGGAAAAGTCACGTGTTGTGTTGTCGATGTTTATTTCAGGTTCGGCTTTAATCCGTTTACTTTTTGTGCCTTCCATGACTTTTTTGTTCACATTCTGTCTGTGTTTGTTGCTGATGTAAATGGCGTCTGTAACGTCAAATTATATTTCAAAAGACTTGTTTATTGGTTGTCTGGTTTTGTGATCATGGCTTCTTTGTGCGGATGTGCCGGTTTTCTCTGACAACACCTCCTCGACCTTGCATCTCAATGTCTATTTTGGATTTAATTTCTATATTTTTTCTCCTGTTTGTTTCATCGACGTCAATGGTTTGGGGTTTTGTTGCTGTGTTCACAAAATGTTGATGTTTTTCGAGAAACGTGATATTTCTCCAACCCAGTGTGCATAATTGAAGGAATTATGCAATATCATGTGATTTCATTTAGTAACATTTTTCTGTTTTAAATCATGGTCATTCTTCTACTCGGCTTTAGATAGCTACACTTTGGATTGGTACATTTTCTTAATTCAATCATTTTAAGTTGTTTCCCTTTGCATTCAACATATATTTCATATGCCTACGTTCTGTGTGATGTGTAAAAATGTAAAAAGGCTTTTTAAATAGAAAAAAAAAAGCTATGACACCCCTCAAAAAATAAATTTAAAATAAAAGGCAGGACCAGACCGTCTGCTGACTGTATTTCAAATGTCTCCTCCCCCCTTTTTTCTCCCTTCAAGCCTCCATAGTGACCGTCATTCGACTGGTCAATGACGCAGTCGACACAATCGAAAATGAAGGTACTCATGTCTCATTGTCCGACCCCATTTCTGTCTCTTCTCGCTCTTCCTCCCTTCCTCCTCCCTCTTTCTTATCTCCAATCACTCCTTGAGATGGCATGTGACTACATAATCCCAGAGCCCCAGAGTGTCCAAACCCTTAAATGAAAGCATTGAGACAGCGCCATCTACCTGTAGAACAGGTACTATTGTGATAGCTTTATCTGGTTGACTGTAAATATTTTTATTATTAGGGTCAGAGCCCACAGAATGGAGGACGAGGAACCTATTGTTCTTGCTCTGTCTATTCTTCTTCTTCTTCCGGTTCCCCAGCCTTTTTGATTCGGCTTTTGGGGGCCGTAAGATACTCGAAAACCCGATAAACTTTGCACACGCGTCAGTCGGGGGAAGTCATTTGATATACTATCGGTCCCATCACATACATGCATGGAAAAATGGCCACCCACACCCCCTTGAAAAAAATAAAATAAATCAAACCTATTCACTTTTTACCATGAAAACTCGTAACTCGAAAATTCAGTACACTTATGTAACATTACTGGACTTATAAAAAATTAGATTGCCACCATTACCGAAACCAATGGGAAATCGACCATATTTGATTAAAGGTCCTTTTTTTGTCACTTTTGGTCGATTTCGTAACCCGGTGTGGGAGTGGCAAAGCGTTGAATTTGATGTTTGAAACAAGTCACTCTTTTGTCATTTTCATGCTCCGTACTTTCGCAAACTCCTCCTAGCCGATTTTTCGTGTCCCACCGACAATTGCAGCTTTAATTATTATTATTATTATTATTATTATTATTATTATTATTATTATGGCAATTACAGTCATAGGAATTGCAATGGCAATGGTTGCTTCTAAACACATGTAGAAAGGGAATACTGTATTCCATTGTTATGTAAAGAGAAATATATATAGACATGTCCACACACAAAGTGTCGAGGGTGTGGGTGATATGGAAGAGTTCACCACTTTGGTGTTGTACACAATATCAATACACATTTTCATACCTAATATGGCCGTTTACATACGATATCTGACTAAAATTCTAGTTACAAATATATAAAATAAAAATGTCCCTGTAATAATAATAATAATAATAATAATAATAATCTTAAAATGATCTTAATGAAATTATCTTAATCTTTTAGCATGATTTGAGTTCAGATGTCTGTGCTCCAATGCTCATCGCTCCCAGCAAGGTATACAGAAAACATAGGCACACTTAGTGAGCTAGAAATATAGGAGTGATGAGCTTGAATCCCCCCATTCGATAGAAGAGTAGAGAGCCCAACAGGTGGATGCAGGGGAGGTGGAGGGAGGGCAGCAACACAACAGGCAAAGCAGGAAGCAAAGCAGGTGCGGCAGAAGGGACTGGGTGGTAGGTGATAGGTCGGCACCATAAGGGCGTGGAAGCAATTGGCGCAGTCAAGTTGTCTGACAGAACTATCAATGCAAGCTACGCCTCATTAATAAGCTTTATTTGTAGAGCATGTTTCATCCCCAACACGCAACTCAAAGTGCTTTACGTTAATAGAAGATAATAAAATAAAATAGCCTTTGACTACACTTTATATGTGTCTTAATGAATGTGGCTCTTGGTAGAAATGTTAAGGTTAAAGTTGGTAGAGATGGCTTGCATGTGCATTGTAGTTGCATCAATATCGAATCATCCTCCTTAAAATCGCAAATAATTATCACACCTATTCACAATTCAAGTCTCACGTGAGGCAAACCCAAACGCGAACCAAAGTAAAATATGTCAAATTAGAGATTTGACACAAACCCCAGAGCAGTGACTGTGAGACACAGCTATGTCTACTCTACACGAAGGCAGAAGCTCTCTCCGAACTTGCTAAAGCTCTCTCTCTCTCTCTCTCTCTCTCTCTCTCTCTCTCTCTCTCTCTCTCTCCCTCTCTCTCTCTCTCTCTCTCTCTCTCTCTCTCTCCCCGCCCCTCCCTCCCTCTCTCTCTCTCTCTCTCTGTTTTGCTGTGCTTTCACCTGACAGTGTCAGTGATGGACCAAGGTCAAAGCTACAACAGAGGTGACTCTCCCCCTCCGTCTGTCCTCTCCTGCTCCTTGTGCAATTCCCTCCCATCTGCACGCTCTTTTGCTAATCCACCTACCCATTCACACCCTCAAACAAACTCTTGTGTCAACTGGTGTGTGTTTATCTATGTGTGATATGGTAACCAGCAACCCTTCCCACCCAGGGGGGTAGGATTGTCCAATCTCATCTCCTGTTTTTCAGTTTTGACCACCGCACCTCACCGCACATTGGCTTTTGAATCATTATTATTATTATTATTATTGTTGTTGTTATAATTTTGCCTGCCACGTGTTTTGCCACAAAGGTTTGCATCGTAACTGCACGGCACCCTGATTTTCTTGTTTTGCTTCATGGTAATATTGAGTAAAAAATGTTTATTGAGTGTAACATGCCTCTGTTGGTTGCGGGGTAGAGATGGAGTGGGAAGCAGGTGGAACAAAAGGCAGCCTTAGCTGAGCATTTATTTTCCCAAAAGTCAATGTCAATGTTTGTTTTTTCTGACAAACATATAAATAAAAACTTTAGGCTGCAGAATGGGGTGGGAGCCCAGCCTCGCTGTCAGGAGATGGAGAGAGAGAGAGAGAGAGAGAGAGAGAGAGAGAGAGAGAGAGAGAGGTGAAAATACAGCAGTTTTTAAACACTCTGCTAATTACCTCAATCTTGCATGCAACTGCGTCCCCTTCCGGTTGCCAGTGCTGGCCCTCACCAACTGCAGGTGGCGCCAAAACCGCTCCCTTCATACTCCCACACCCGACTGACAGCTAACTCCCTCCCTCCCCAGAGCGAGGGAGGAAGTCAGCCACAACCATCTTAGCCCCCGACCTCGAAATCACTTTGAACTTCAAAGGCTGTAAAGCGAGATACCACTGTGTAATCCGGACGTTGCCATTATTTTATGCGGTGAAGCCATAGAAGCAGGGCGTGGTCCGAATAGAGGGTGAATAGGCGCCCCAGGAGGTAATACTGTAGTGTGCTGATCGCACACTCGACCAACAGGCACTCCTTCTCCACAGTGTTGTGCTTAGTCTCCTGCTGGGGGAGGTTCCTGCTGATGTACAGCATGGTGTGTTCGGCCTGTCCATCTCCTGGGTTAAAACAGCGCCCAACCCTCCGTTTGAGCCGTCTGTCTGCAGGACTAAAGGGGGAGCAAAGTTAGGTGTATGGAGCACTGGCACCCGACAGAGGGCCTATTTAACCCTCTCAAATGCCAGCTGGCATGGCCCCGTCCACTGGACTGGATCTGAGACAGCCTTCCGGGTGAGGTCTGCGTTGAAAAGTTCGAAATAAAGCGTCTGAAATAGGTTGCCATCAAAAATCTTCCCAAAGATCTCATGGGATTTTTTGTCCTGGGCAGCTGCAATTGCCGCTGCCCGTCTATCTGACGACGGGCCGGCCCGCCACCCAAGTGGTACCCAAGATACCGTACCTCCCTCCGTCCAACCGCACACTTCTTATGTATATGTATGTGACAAATAAAAAAAAATCTTGAATCTTTGGGGTTGCTATTAGCCCAGCCCTATATGCTGCTCCCAGATATGACTGTGGATGATAACATCATCCAGGTACGCAGCAACATATGCTGCATGCGGGCGCAGCACCCTGTCCACCCTGAGGTGCTGGAAAGTGGCTAGGGCCCCAAACAACCCAAATGGAAGTGTGAGGAAACTAAAAAGAAACGCCGTGCCTAGCCGATCCAGGAGTTTGTCGACCCAGGGAATTGGATAGGCATCAAACTTTGACACATCATTCACCCTGCGATAGTCCACACAGAACCCTATAGACCCATCAGGCTTCGATACCAGCACAATGGGGCTAAACCAATCACTCTTCACTCACATTCCTCAATCACTCCCATGTCTAACATGGCCTTGATCTGTACATTTACCACCCTTCTTTTGTGCTCAGGCAAGTGATAGGGCCGCCGCAAATGTACTGTCACCCCTGAGAAAGTTCTGATATGGTGGTCTATGAGGGTGGTGGGCCCTGGCAAGGGGGAGAAAACATCGGCAAACCGCCGTTGCAAATCGGCAACCTCTTCTCTCTGGCCCGGTGAGAGATGACCATCACAAGGGACCAGGGTGGGTTGTTTATGGGACCTCTGGTCCCAACCCATATCTCTCCACTACAGTTGTTGCCGGAAAGAGCTATTAGGAGGTTGAGGTGGTAAATTTGGGTAGCCCCTCCCCCATATGTGTGTACAACTTCATAATCAACGTCCCCCACTCACCGTGTGACCACAAAGGGCCCTTGCCACTCGGTGGGTAATTTGGACTTAGAATTGGGAAGTAAAACGATGACCTTATCTCCCAGTGATAATTGTCTCAGCCAAGCCCCTCTGTCATACAGGCACAGTTGCTGTTCCTGTGCTTGGAGAAAATTATCCTGTGACAATTGCCCAAGTGTGTGGAGTTTTCCTCTCAGGTCCAGGATGTATTGAATCTCATTTTTACTTGTTTTTCTTTTTACCTCTGTTTCTACTTTAACAGAGGGTCTAACCACCTATCCCAAATTTGGGTATCCTTGTGATCAGACTTACAAATCATGTGCAACCGTGTTTTATTGAACCATTCCACCAGATCATGTGTCTGGGGATGGTTCACGCTTGTCGGAATGGAGCAAACCCCCAACAATCCGTACAATTCCTTGAGTGTGCGTGACATAAATGAAGTGCCTTGATCAATCAGAATCTCTTTTGGGTTTCTGCCTCGGGTGATAACATGAAAGCCTGTGCAACACTGTTTGCAGAGATGCTACACAGGGGAACCACTTTGGGATTCCATGTTGCATCATCCACCAGGACAAACACAAAGCGGTATCCCCCTGCTCTCTGGTTTAATGGCCTAATGAGGTCCATCCCAATTCTTTCGAATGAGACCTCAACTAAGTCAATAGGGCTCAATGGCACTTTTGGGGTTGCCAGCGGATCGACTAACTGGCATTCGCGGCAGGATGCACACACATCCATGTGAATCGCTAGCCATTAAAAACGGGCCATTATCTGGTACAGTGTTTTGTCCTAACCCAGGTGACCTGCCATAGGATTGTGATGAGGCGTCTCGAAAACCACTTCCCAAAGGCTGGTTTGCCGATCACCCGGACAACTTGACCCACCTACATCAATGGACATTCTTTGCAGAGGTGTCCGGATCAACGGCAATGCCAACACGCCTGTCCCGGCGTCTGAGGGGCTCCCTGTGGGTCCGAAGCAGGGGACACTGAAGCTGGGCCCTGTGGAGAGGAAGGGAGAGAGGGGTTAGGCCATCGCATAGGCTGTTTTGGGGAAATTAATTTTGGAATAAAACTGTGTGTCTGTGTGTGTGTGTGGGTGGCTGGGGTTCATCTTCCTGCTGGCCTCGAGGGTGACGGCCATTGTTGTTTTTATTTTATATATACAGTGGGGCAAAAAAGTATTTAGTCAGCCACCAATTGTGCAAGTTCTCCCACTTAAAAAGATGAGAGAGGCCTGTTATTTTCATCATAGGTATACCTCAACTATGAGAGACAGAATGGGGGGAAAGAATCCAGGAAATCACATTGTAGGATTTTTAATGAATTCATTGGTAAATTCCTCGGTAAAATAAGTATTTGGTCACCTACAAACAAGCCAGATTTCTGGCTTCACAGACCTGTAACTTTTTCTTTAAGAGGCTCCTCTGTCCTCCACTCCTTACCTGTATTAATGCACCTGTTTGAACTCGTTATCAGTATAAAAGACACCTGTCCACAACCTCAAACAGTCACACTCCAAACTTCACTATGGCCAAGACCAAAGAGCTGTCAAAGGACACCAGAAACAAAATTGTAGACCTGCACCAGGCTGGGAAGACTGAATCTGCAATAGGTAAGGAGCTTGTTGTGAAGAAATGAACTGTGGGAGCAATTATTAGAAAATGGAAGACATACAAGACCACTGATAATCTCCCTCGATCTGGGGCTCCACGCAAGATCTCACCCCGTGGGGTCAAAATGATCACAAGAACAGTGAGCAAACATCCCAGAACCACACGGGGGGACCTAGTGAATGACCTGCAGAGAGCTGGGACCAAAGTAACAAAGGCTACCATCAGTAACACACTACGCCGCCAGGGACTCAAATCCTGCAGTGCCAGACGTGTCCCCCTGCTTAAGCCAGTACATGTCCAGGCCCGTCTGAAGTTTGCTAGAGAGCATTTGGATGATCCAGAAGAGGATTGGGAGAATGTCATATGGTCAGATGAAACCAAAATACAACTTTTTGGTAAAAACTCAACTTGTCGTGTTTGGAGGAGAAAGAAAGCTGAGTTGCATCCAAAGAACACCATACGTACTGTGAAGCATGGGGGTGGAAACATCATGCTTTGGGGCTGTTTTTCTGCAAAGGGACCGTGTAAAGGAAAGAATGAATGGGGCCATGTATCGTGAGATTTTGAGTGAAAACCTCCTTCCATCAGCAAGGGCATTGAAGATGAAATGTGGCTGGGTCTTTCAGCATGACAAGGATCCCAAACACACCGCCCGGGCAACGAAGGAGTGGCTTCGTAAGAAGCATTTCAAGGTCCTGGAGTGGCCTAGCCAGTCTCCAGATCTCAACCCCATAGAAAATCTTTGGAGGGAGTTGAAAGTCCGTGTTGCCCAGCGACAGCCCCAAAACATCACTGCTCTAGAGCAGATCTGCATGGAGGAATGGGCCAAAATACCAGCAACAGTGTGTGAAAACCTTGTGAAGACTTACAGAAAACATTTGACCTCTGTCATTGCAAACAAAGGGTATATAACAAAGTATTGAGATGAACTTTTGTTATTGACCAAATACTTATTTTCCACCATAATTTGCAAATAAATTCTTTAAAAATCAGACAATGTGATTTTCTGGATTTTTTTTCTCATTCTGTCTCTCATAGTCGAAGTGTACCTATGATGAAAATAACAGGCCTCTGTCATCTTTTTAAGTGGGAGAACTTGCACAATTGGTGGCTGACTAAATACTTTTTTGTCCCACTGTATAATAAATATGGCTGTATTTTATTTGGGGTCAACTGGGGTCGCTGGCATAAAACATATCAAATGTTGATCTGAAGATAAATTAAGATAAGATAGTACTTTATTAATTCCCGGGGTGAGAATTTCAAGTGGCTCAGTAAAGGATGTGAAGTAAGTGCAGATAGTAAGAGTTTGTACATCAAGTTAACACAAGTTAAATACCTGAGGTGAAAGTATCTCAACATAAAGTGTATTAAACTGCGTGTTATATTCAGGAGTTATACTTTGTATGTACTTCGTGTTGTACAGAAATGTTTGCAATTTGCAACGACATGATACAACTGGTTAGTACAACATGGAGCTAGCATTAGCACTATGTGTAAATCTGACTGTACCATAGTCATTTTCCTCAGAAACGAAATGCTAAAGACAACGTCAAAATATTAGCTTCAAACTATTTCTCAAGAGATCTTCAAATCTAGATTTTCTAGACTTTCCCTAGAAGGGACTTCATTCAGCTGTCTTAAGATGAAGTGACGTGTAGGTGAAAACGTAAGGCCCCAGTCACACAAGCAATTGTGACCACGATGATTTGCACCAACGCAGCTCATTTAAATGTAATCTTCCTGACTAGATTTGATTCTGGTAGCAAAGTAAAGTCACAAGCTAACCTGACTAAATAGCTCTTGCACCCTTACTACCCACTTTGCAAAGACACACAAAAGAATCTCGCACAGAAAATTCCTGGTGTGACCGTAGGCCTAAGGCCCAAACTCACCTGAGATATTTCACCCAAGCGGCCCCACGGACTCCAGGAGCCTTGGATCCCTATGCAACATTGCTTGACTGCTAAAATACCCTGTGATGCTCGGCATGCCATAACCTCCTCTCTCCCTACTCTCTCAGGCCCCCTGTTGTGCATGTCACACCCTCCCCATGAACAAGCTAATATATTTTTGGTTCCACACAGGTTTGCGCACTATGTTTTGTGCTTGACCTTCAGCATCTCTGTATTTCCAATTGATGATGTCCTCAGCATGCCTAATAGAGTCTTGTGCTTATCCCACGTGCCCACGGGCATGTCTGCTGTACAGCTGTGAGAGTCCACAGATAAGTTTAACAGGCACAATTAACATGCATATTCGACTTGTCTGAGCTGCGACATGATGGTGCTTCATAACGCTCCTTTCAACGTGGAAGAGGTTGAAGATCTGGCTGCATGTTGCGGGGGGGATTGAGTGTGTAAAAAGAATGTCAACTAACTATTTTGTCTGCCATCCCTCTAGCATACCACTGGGACACCTCGGACTGGATGCCCAGCACCAGGCTACCCGACATCGAAGAGGTCCCCAACTACGAGGTGGGTCCCGGCGCCGACGGTTCCGGCTCCGGAACCGGTTCCGGCTCCGGATCCGGCCCCAGTTCCGGCCCTGGCTCCGGCACAGCCCCCCGCCTGGGAGGCAGTACCCGTGAGCTGGAGTCAGATTACTACCTGGGCGGCTACGACATCGACAGCGACTACCCACCACCACACGAGGAGGAGTTCCTCAGCCAGGACCAGCTACCCCCGCCGCTGCCAGCGGCCCAGGAGTATGACCCGGAGAGCTACAACCTGCTGCCCGCCGCCCAGCAGTCTGCCTCCACGGAGAGCACACTGAGCCGGGGAAGCGCCGGTGGCAACAACAGCACAGGGCGGCAGCCCTCGCGGCCTCGGTTCCACCCCAGCCAGTACCTGCCCCCACACCAGCTACCCCTGGGTGAGATGGCTAACAGCGGCACGGCCCCGCTGGGCGGAGTCGGGGAGGGTTTCAGCAGTTTTGGCGGTTTTGCAGAAGCTGTCGCAACCCCAGGGAGCGACAGCACGGACGACAACCTATCCGTGCGTCTGTCCATGGGTGGAGTGTCCACAGCCTCGGACGTGTCAGCCCCATTCGGGGATTCAGAGCCGGGCAACAGCGACTTTGACAGCATGGACGAGCTCCACCGCGGAGTGACTATCATCATTGACTCGCAGCAGCAGACTGAAGTTTGACCTTTGACGAGTACAGGGGCCAACATGGGGATGTCCGAGGACCCGAGGGGGGGGTTGAGGAGTAGGCGTCAAGAGGAGCGGCGGGTTCGAAATAACGCCTGTACCAACAGGGAAACACAAGACATTACAGATGGACCGAGGGAGGTCATTTTCCTCAGAAACTAAATGCTAAAGACAACGTCAAAATATTAGCTTCAAACTATTTCTCAAGAATTAACGCTCATAACCATGTCATAGGTCTTCCGCGACCTACACTTAAAAAACATTTTGTTTTGTTTTTTTGTTGTTTTTTTTGACTCTACCCTCAAATTCCACTGACCAATCACACATTCGTTTACATGCTGTCTCAGCACTCAGAAGTGTCCTTCCTGTTCCGAAAAAGGGAGGAGTCGCGGGCTCTCGTTTTTTGCTTTTTCAATCCGTCTAGACACGACGTGTTTGCAAGTGTTGTAATGAACCAGACAGAGAACGTGAAAAAGACAGTCTAACCAAAAAATAATAATAACAATTAATGGTTAAAATGCGAGAGATGGAGCGGGAGGAGAAAGTAATTGCTAATGGAGAAAACTGAAGAATGTTGAAGAGAAAAACAAAACGAGATAAAGACAATCATGTGATTGAAAAGGTCCCCCCACCCCCTCACTAAAAGTGCAGTTTTGGGAGGATATTTCTGTGATGAATCAGCCCCCCCACCCAGTGGTCTGAAAGTGGTCTTCTGTCGGACCACTTCCTCCTCAAAAGACCCAAATTCACATTTAAACTTTTTTTTTTGTTTTTATATGTATATATATATATATATATATATATATATATATAAAAACAAAAAAAAAAGTTTAAATGTGAATTTGGGTCTATATATATATATATATATATATATATATATATATATATATATATATATATATATATATATATATATACACACGCACACACACATAAGAAGCTGCACACTGCTTATAGACTCTTGTACAGACTTTGTAAAATAGAATCGCCACACTAGTGCAGAGAGCATTTAGGAGAAAAAAAAAAAAAGAACACCGCAGAAAAACAACAAAATGTTCGCTCCGTCTACAATTTTGAGAATCCTGTTTGATGTGGAATGTGCTTAGCCTCTCGTTCCACAAAGCCAGCCCTGCCAAGTAGCCAGCAGATCTCAGCCATCCTCTGCCATCATCTGCCCCACGGGCCGCTGACCCGCCAACTCTCGTCTTATTTGTTTCCAAGGCCAAGTTTTGCTTTAATCATGCAGATTTTTGTTCTTGCACTAGTCTTTTGATGTTTTCAGCCCTGATTAGTATTACTTTTTTTTATTATTTTTAATTGTGCCATAAGGATTTTGTGAAGATACATTTCCACTTTAATGCCTTTGTCTTGTCCAAAACACATACATTGTATTGTATTATGTTCCCCTTGATTTGAGACCTGCGTTATTTTATCTTGCTTTTTTTTTTTTAACCCGTATTCCTTTGTGCTGTGCAGGTCTGATCAAGTTTCTAACTCTATGAGTAACAAAATACTGTATATTGATGTATAAAAGTGGGGCAGAAAGGGACTGGCCCTAAAAACGTTGAGGATAGGAATCACAAAATTATTTATCTTGAATTATATGTCCTGAAAGAAATGTCTGAGAGAAATTCTCAAATCACTCCAAAATGGCTTGGTTAATTCTGGTCATCAGTTAATTCACGTTATTGTTTATATGTGAAGGTGACCCATGGTGTCCATGCACTGGGTCATGGCCTATTTCTCAACATAAATCCAGGAAAACAGTCGTACGGGATACGTATGGTGTTCTTAGCATGAGTTAAGGGATTTTTGGAGCCTGAATTGATGCATTCAATTTGGCAAAAGCAATGGCTCAATTCCTTTGACCGCTATAACAGTGTAGCTGGCTATGATTTTTTTCCCAAAATTAGAAAGCTCAGTATAAGTTGAGAAGTAAGAAGCCTCGACATTATCCCATTAAGCTTTTAATAGTCTTAGCCCCCGTCATGTTTCGATCAGATTTCTCGGGTGGGAGCTTGCAAAAATCGGGATTTGGTGATAATGTTTCGACGGTTCCGCTCCCTCCACCGCCTCAATTGATTGAAACCGCAGTTTGTCACTGAGTCGGGTGTTCTAGAACGGTCTACTGTATGCCTGCGTAAAATCTTTCCCCGGATGATAACACAAAATGAATAAATATTAAATTGAATAAATATCCTGCCAGGTGTATTGAGCTGCGTATATATAGAGGTCACAAGCCCGCTCCCCCCTGTGGAGCTGTGGAGCAGGGGCAGAAGCCTCCCCTCTCCCTTGTTAATTTTCCACTGTAAAAGATGTACGTTTGTGTTCACAAGGGTTTTTTTTGTACAGTGTACATAGCTAGGTTGTTCAAAATGTCCATCCTTGTGTTTTTAGGGTTTTTTTTGCCATTTGTAGATAGAGAAAATCGCCATCGCTGAGAATCGCCGTCTTAAACGACAAGAGACCACAGAGCATTTTTTTTAATTTTTGTTGTTTTTTTTAACTGATCCTTTTCCTCCACCACTGTGGCCCAAAGTTTGTCTTCACTCCCTCCAGCTCTTTTTCTATATATTTTTTCGTTTATTTCCCAATTCAATTAAAAAAAAAAATATTTCAAAAAACAATAACAGATTTTGCACAGTATAAGCAAACGCACAAATCTCTGTGTTCCAACCCCCGGCATTTATTTCATTTTATTGTATGTCACTTTGTCATTTCCTGTAACTCCTGACTTCAAATGTTCATACTATGGATGAGGGTGTATTTGGTGCCGCATCTTGTGTTTTCATTTTTTGGTTCTAACATCAGCCTGGGTCCATTTAGTTTAGCGGGGTTTTTTTGTTTTTGTTTGGTTTTTACAAGATGTTAGGTGGTGTTAAGAACTGCTCTATTCAACTGCATCAATGGACGTGTACAAAATGAAAGAGAACTTTTTTTAGCTGTATTTTTTTTTATCCGGTTCGGAAAATGAAATGAAAATGAAAATAAAAAAATGTTCTTGATCAGTCTGTTGTGATGTCTCGTTTCCCATAATCTCAAAGATGACGATTGCCTAGAGGATTGATCAGGGAGTCCATGATGACCTAGGAGACAAACGTTGAATCCCATTGATATCTGTTGGGCAACGAGTCTACTCTACCTCCAGGGGCGGATGTTTCATTTCACTGTTTGGCGTGGACAATAAACAGAAAGATTTGAAATTGAAGTCCAGCCCATCTGGTCCAATGCAACAGAAGAGCTACTGTAGCACAAATTGCTGAAATAGTTCATGCTGGCTATGATGGAAAGGTGTCAGAACACACAGTGCATCACAGCTTTGCTGCGTATGTGGCTGCCTAGCTGCAGACCGGTCAGAGTGTCCGTGCTGACCCCTGTCCACCGCCAAAAGCACCTACAATGGGCACATAAGCATCAGAACTGGACCATGGAGCAATGGAAGAAGGTGGCCTGGTCTGATGAATCACGTTTTCTTCTACATCATGTGGATGGCCGGAGTTGGGGGCCGATCCAATCGAGCATCTGTGGGATGTGCTCGAACAACAAGCCCGATCCATGGGGGCCCCACCTCACAACTTACAGGACAAAGGATCTGCTGCTAATGTCTTGGTGCCAGATACCACAGGACACCTTCAGAGGTCTTGTGGAGTCCATGCCTCAACAGGTCAGAGCTGTTTTGGCGGCACGAGGAGATACACAATATTAGTGGTTATTAGTGGTGGTTTTAATGTTGTGGCTGATCGGTGTATACTGGCTAATTGTTATAGTAGGTAAAAAACTTAAGGGTTGTGCGGCATGCAGGTTATTTGCAGTAGTAGGAGAGAAGCAACACCCATTAACTGAACTAAAGCAAATAATTTGATTTAGTTTTCCCGAAGAAGCAGATCTCTAATGTTTTGCTTTCAATGTGTAAAATTCCAGAATGCTATGAAGCCTGCTAAAAACCTACTTTGTATTTTATCTTCACTGTTTGTTGTAATTATGCATTTTTTATGAATTAAGTCTTTATTTATTTCCAAAATTATGAACTAAATGACCTCCTTCCTCCATAGATATACAGGCATTAGGAGACGCGGCTACCCCGTACCAATACGCCGGCCACCTTGACGCACAAGATTCACCGTATGTGGGGTTGGCAGTGGACCAAACCAATGTGATCTTAAAAACGCATTGTTTTGCCTCTGTAATTCGCACAAGTGCTTTCAATGCATATTATTATATTATTTAAAATTATATAGTTATGTTTACAATGATATATTGAGTTGGGCATCTCTCTGTATTACCCAGGAAGGGAGATCCGAACCCGTAATTTCCGCCCCTCTCTTCCTCTACGCTGCCTCTTCCTCTACTCTACGGCCTTCTACGGCTACCTGCTTCTGCTCTTCCCCCCTCTATTGCACATTACTTTATCTCTACCTTCAAGTACTCTACCTTTACCTCTAGGGGTTGGCGATACTGCAAAATTTGGTTTTGATCAGATACCAAGTAATACCAGGGCCATATCGGCCATATCGATACCAATATCGATACCGATGCGCGCGGGGGGGTCACTCCAAATAGGGAGCTGCACGTGGGCGTTCCAGTAACGTGCGTGCGGAAAGGATCACCCGTTCACCATATGAACAGTGACAAGAACCAAGCAAGTGCATGTGAGGAAATATATACTTATAAAGAATATATATATTTATTTTGGAGAGAGAAATTGACGCTAGAATTGATCTTCAAAATTGATATTTCTTACTTTTACTTTCTTGATACTTTTGGTATCGATCCTCCCACCCCAGCCTCCCTCTACTTCAGGGGTTCTCAAACTGTGGGTCCCGACATCCGGTGTCCCTGTAACCATAGCAACTCAGTCTCCCACTCCCGTCCCTCAGTCCAACAGGACAGGAGTTGAGGAGACACTTTGCCGACAAAAAAGCTGCGGCTGCACTGACTGTCTGTGCAGCATGCATGTGAATAAATGTCAACATGATAGAAATGTATATATTTAATTTACAAGCTTCAATTGGTCAAAATGCGGGACATTCCGTCTGGTTACGGCACAGATGTTATAATTTTTATGGCACAAATCAGCACAAATGCAGCACAAATGCAGTACGAATGGCAATGATTTTATTCAAATTCTAATAACTTGGGGTGCCAACTACATAGAGGTGTACTTAACAATGCTATTGTTAGATCAAACATCAGCGAGTCGGAATGATGGGGTCATGAGACTTTTTTCCTTTTTTTTAGGTGTCGCCATTCAAAAAGTTTAAGAACCCCACTAATGAAGTGCTTCAAATAATAAGTCATTCCATCTCTGATTGATGATTGGTGAGAACACAATGTTGACGATCTAAATCAAAAGTAGAATCACGTTGCAATTACTGTTTTCCCAGTCACCTAGATCTCCAAAAATGAGGGAAGTATTTAACAGGAGGCTCCATGACTGAATAGCATTGAGGCGAAGGTCTTTGCTACTATCATCAACTTTGACTGCACTGGGACTGTTTTCTCTCACTGTATCCATAGTTAAAGCTCTGAATCCTTTGTGGAAAGGTATTTAAACACATGCAGTCCTTCACCAATCACTGAAAAAGAAGATTCAACTCGTATTGTACAACACCTTGTAGTAGGTCATGCATACAGTAATATCCACTGCATCATTGTCCCAGGAAAGAAAAAAACTGCAGTGCAGTAGCTGACAAGTTCTCTTAACACCAAATGAGTGGACTATAGAGCGATTTTGTACCATGGCATTGCAATGTTCTGAATAGAGCTCCTTTGTGCGAAGTCTGAATCATCCTCACTAAAGACCGACTGCAAACTTGTTTTGTTGGTTAAACAAAATCGCCAAAAGTAAGTTGCAATGAAAGACTCAAAAATAGCAAAAAATGCCATGTATAGTTAAATTATCGCCTGTAACCTGAATAACAGACGTTGGCAGTTCTGCCTAACACACACCACCCAAGTGGCGTTTTCAGGGCCCTCTGGCACAGAGACACAGATGATGCTATGTTGTAGACATCAGTTCATTGTAGAGAGGAGGCCAGCTGGAATTCGTCCAGGAGCAGATAGAAACATGTCATGACAGGGCTCCTATCCTGAGTGAGTGTGAGGATGGCAGTTTTACCTGTTACTTGTTAGACCAACCAACGAGCAACAGGCATGCAGCCACTCTGACCCAATCACCTAGATCCAGGGCAGGTGTGGCTGCTCAACCATACCATCCCCACACCACATACCCCCAACACCAAACTGAGGCCAGGGAGAATTCCTGGCCGAAGCCTGCCCCCCCCCCCCGTCCACTAAGCGGAGACCAAAAATGAAAAAAAAAGTTTAAAGCAGACTCTGAAAGCACCATACCAACCCACTGTAACCTTCTGGTGACCCCTACGTGATGGGGGTACCTATGCTAAAAGTATGTCTAAGGTTGGATAAGGTTACTTAAGATTCCAGGTTCACATCTGATTGGTACGGGGAGTGATTGTAGCTTATTGAGATTTATGAGACCTCCAACCCACACAACAACACGTGATCACGACTTGAGAGAATAAAAGTTATATATTTACAAAGATACCTTCAAGAAATAAATTAAGAAATGTATATGTTCTCTCAACACTGCGGCAAACAAGGTAAACATTGACCCAGAATCACATCCCCAAAAAAGTTAAATGAAACAGTTTGCTTGTCTTGGCCACAAGAACCAAAAGAAAACTCAAAGAAAAAACCAGAAGAAAAAAATGGAGTACTCAGAATAAAAAAAACATCAAAACAAAATATTCCCCAATTTCGCTCCTACCACCCCTGGGCCTGAGCACAATGTCCATGTGATGGACGTCCGACAAGAGGTGATGGCATCCAGGAACAACGACGATGGCGGAAGCAGTCGAATCCAGTTGGATCCAGTGGACAGTCCGACCCTCAAAAAAAAAAAAGCCAGAATAATCCGTCTATTTACTCGGAAAGCACCCGTCCGGAACTCTCCTCCAGAAGTTTTCACCAGTTTTCCCGTCTCCAATGCAGTGTTTTCCACATTAGGTATATTATATATATGTAATTATATATACATCGCTTTCAAACCACCATCGCAGTTGCGTCTCCTAGTTTGTCTATGCTCTGTGCTCTATCGTCTCCGTGCATGCGTTTTGTGGCCTCGTAAATTACATTGCTCAGCGATTATCTCAAAAAAATTGGAATGTAACCTAAGAACTACAGAAAATAACTTGGGTTACACACTCCCCCTCTAAAATGCATGCGTCTCTGCATGAACATTATAATCATCAAGTATGGAAAATACAGTTCCTAAAGTCTGAAGAAATGAACTGATAGCCAAAATCAAAGGTTCTTCTAACTCATCATAAGTGAGCTTATGAGGTTGGCGCCTCTCTCTACCAGAGCGTCTCAACTCAGTGGGCTCTTGGTTATCAGATGTCTTATTTTCTGTCTACAACTACAGGTTCAGTTGTGACATGATCTGTGATGTCATGAACAGGTGACATACGTGTTATGTCTGGTTCTTGGATATCAAGTGCGAGGTAGAATGTTTAACTACACTGCCACTCTCTAAGGTATTTAGAGGACGTTCTGATTGAAACTCATGTCTTGGGTTATCAGACTGTGTAGAGTTCTGTGGCTCAAAAGAAGGAAAGTCTGGGTTTAACACCACTGAGGCTGGTTGAGGCTCATTGGGATCGCCTACTGTTTGCAAGAAAGGGCCTCTTGTGATAACCTCTGGCACTTGTGTGCAAGATGGAGTTCATCCTCATCACTGTACAACTCGTCCTCTTGACAATCATCTCTCTCTGTGTCTTTTGTTACTTGTTTCCTCCGTTTCATTTTTCTTGGTTGATCATTGTGTGAATGATTATCCTCTCCTTCTTTTACAGGAAGGAACTCACATGGTAAGAGGAGATCTCGGTGCAATGTGCGCTGTGGTCCTTCTCCTGTTTCAGGTTTAACCACATAGACAGGGCTCTCTCCAATCCGTTTGGCAACAAAATTGATTTTCTGTTCCCACCTGTCTGCGAGTTTGTGTTTCCTTCTTATGTTCATATTCTTCACCAATACTCTGTCCCCCTCAAAGAGCTCTGCTGCTCTTACTTTCCTGTCAAACCGAGCTGTTCTTCTCACCCTTTTTCTGGTTTTTTTTTGTAGCTAGCGAGTAGCTTTCTTGCAGGCGTTGACGAAGGCCTTTAACAAACTCTAAGTGGGTCTTGTGGTTTCCCAAACCAGGGTGGATTCCAAGGACTAGATCAATTGGCAGTCTGGGCTGCCTCCCAAACATTAACTCACAAGGCAAGAAGCCTGTTGTGTCGGTTCGCGAGCAGTTATATGCGTGGACCAAGGGCTTAACAAAGTCCCTCCAATGGTACTTGTCCTTTTCTTTAAGAGTCCCTAGCATATCCAGGAGTGTCCTGTTAAATCGCTCCACTCGATTTCCACAAGAGTGATATGGGGTAGTGTGAACTTTGTCTGCTCCGATTAGTGTGCAGAGTTCTTTGATGGTTTTTGATTCAAAATCTCTGCCCTGGTCACTGAGCAGGCGACTGGGAAATCCATAATGGACAATGAAATTTTCCCACAGGGCTTTCGCAATGGTTCGTGCTTTTTGATCTTTTGTTGGTACTGCAACAGCAAACTTTGTGAAATGATCTGTCATAACTAGTATGTTTCTCGTATCTCTGTTGTCTGGCTCAAGAGATAGATAGTCTATAGAGATGAGTTCAAGGGGGTAAGTAACTGAGATGTTTTGCAAAGGTGCAGCTTTTTGGGGCTCAGCTTTTCTCCTGAAACATCGTTCACACTTTTTGCATTTTTCCTCAATGGCTCTGGCCATTCCTGGCCGGTAGAATCTGGCACGGGCAAGATGTAGTGCATGCTCTGAACCGAGGTGACCAACATCATTGTGTACACCATGAAGTGCTCTTTCTCGGAACTGTTCGGGTAAGACCAATTGATAGACTGGGTTGTCTCTGTCCATCCACTTCCTGTGTAGTACACCATCTCTGGGTTCAAGCCTTTTCCATTCCCTGAGGAGGAGTTTTACATCTGAATGCTCAGGATTTGTCTCTCTGATGCTGGGCTTTAACGCTCTCTCCACAAAGTCGATTACACGTGAGATACATGGATCTGTTTTTTGAAGGTTGTGCCAGTCAGTGTTTGTCAATGAAGGCAAGGTGTCTTCACCGAAGATGTCGGATATCAATGAGGGGTTGACAGCTAAAGACTCAGCAACAACAGATTGCTCTGGCTGTTGTTGGTGTTCACCTGTCAATGTCACCAGGTGACGTTGACATAAGGGAGAGATTACTTCCTGACCCATGTTTGCTCTTGGGTCCATGAGACGTCTTTTCATATCCTCAATCCTTTCTCTTTCCTTGACAAAATCCTCACGAGGTGGGCTTTGAGGCTGACGGGACAACCCATCTGCATCGCCGTTGGCATGCCCTGCTCTATACTTGATGGAGAACCGGTAAGTAGAGAGAGCGGCTAACCAGCGATGTCCAGCTGCCTCTAGCTTGGCAGAGGTTAACACGTACGTGAGGGGATTGTTGTCGGTAAGTACAGTAAAATTTGTCAATTTGTCAAGAGGTCTATTTGTTGATTAAAGTTCTGAATGCATTTTCACACTCGGGAGTCCACTCCTCTCTGAGGGGTACATTTGGACTCACATGAGGTTTGGAGTAGTCTCTCTTGTACACTTTGCCTCTTTTCTTTGGTGCACAGTAGCCTGCTGTCAGGCTGTTGAGGGGTTTGGCTATTTTGGAGTAACCCTCGACAAAACGTCGATAGTATCCAGCGAAGCCTAGAAAACATTTCAACTCCTTCCTTGTTGAAGGGCGGGGCTAATCTCTTAAGGCCGATACCTTGTCAGGGTCAGTATGGACTCCCTGAGCATTGACTACATGACCCAGGTACTTCACTGAAGTCTTAAAGAAGTGACACTTTCTGGAGACAGTTTTAAGCCGTAATCTTTGAGGCGATTCAGTACCTTCACGAGCCGTACTTCATGTTCTTCCAATGTGTCTGAGAACACTATCAAATCATCCAGAAACACGAGCACCTCATTAAGGTGGAGGTCACCGACACACTTCTCTATAAGACGTTGGAAGGTGCTTGGAGCATTTGTGACAGCCTGTGGCATGTGATTGAATTCAAAGAATCCCAGGGGACACACAAAAGCGGTTTTAGGCTTATCTTCCTGTTTCTTCAATGTTCAGAAGGGCATATGCATCTGTCACGACCAGAACTGGGAGAGACCCAAACGCACGACACAGGGAGACGGAAGGCAGGCAAAGGATGTTTATTAGTATGGACGGTGGAGCTGGCCGGGGGGACCCGGTCGGGTAGGGATGGAGCAGGGCTGGGCAGGGATGATGATGACCAGGAGATGGGGTCCAGGATCCGGGCGGAGAAGGACGGGCAGCCTTGGTCGACGAGTGGAGACAGGCAGGTAAACCAGGCTGGCTGGATTTGGAGAGACTGACTGGGTCAACGAGAGGAGACAAGCAGGTAAGGGGAAGACGAGACAACGAGACATAAACTAGGAACTAGAAATAAGCACTAGGAGCTAGGAACTTGGAAGAGAGCCAGTAGCGATACAACTCGGGTAAGCTAGTTGACAGTCTGGCAAGGAATGACTGGGAAGCTGAGACTAAATACTGTGAGAGTGATGCAGGTAATTGATCCTAGGTGTGTGCAATTGGGCTCGAGTAGGGAGCTGCAGATGGGGCAAGAGCGGCCTCTAGTGGCACTGGGAGGCCGTGGGCATAACAGCGTCTCTGATGGTTCGTGCATTTAACTTTCTGTAATCTATGCATTGCCTTGTCGAACCATTCTTCTTAAGCACCAAGACTATTGGTGATGCAAAGGGGCTCTCTGACTCTTGGATGATTCCTGCATCGAGCACTTCTTTGAGGTGCAGCTTTTTGGGCCCAAGCTGTAGACCTATGATGATGCTCTCATCCCAACAGCCCCGGCAGAACTGTCTGAGTAAGTGTTCGTTTGAATTCTCAACTGAGGCTCCCCCTCTAGAAATGTTTTTTGTGAGGAGGGTTTGAAGCCAGTTCAGATATGCTAAGGGTTTCTCCCCATTGTTCTGATTTGCGCTGAGAAAAGCTGCAAAGAACTCCTCTCTGTCTTCCACAACACCGAAAGCAGACTCAAGCTGAGTGACATAAGTGCTAGGAGGGGAGGAGATTCCAAGGGGTTTCACGACATCAGTAGCTGGATTTAGCAGGCTTTCGAGGATTTTCATACCTTGTGCGTATCACTAAAGGAAGGATCGTCAAGAAGGAGGTCAACCTGGGTGCGCCATGTGTCATAGTCAACCTCACCGTTAGGCCTTGGCATGCGACCAGAGAAGATGCGCAGACGGGCAGGCATGGATAGTGAAGTTCTTGAGTCATTTCGGATGACATGCTCTACGATCACTCTTTGGATCTGAGGTGTGTTAATGACATTCTCATAAATGTGAACTGGGCTCACTGGCACACTAGCAGATACATTAGGAACATGTATGGATCCTGCAGGTTCACTTTGGTTATTATTGTCAGGTGTGTTATCATTTTCAGTTGTATCTTGGTTCCCGAGTAACTCATTTGTGAGTACACTTAAGAAGCCTGTTTTGCTACTACCCGCGACTAGCTTTGGTTCACTCAGGTATCGGGGGGCTATCTCCCTGCCCATCTCTTCTTGACAGACATCTCTAATGGTTCTCACAGACTATTTAAGGGAAGGATCTTTGGGACTTGGTAAGGTGCCTAAGGTGCTGGGGTCTATTCTAGAGATGGACCGGTCAGACACGTACTCAATCAGGGGTCTACCCTTTGGGTGTTCTAGCTCATCAGGGATCCGGACAATTTTTGAGACTTCCCCATTAGCTTCAAAAACACGAGCTTTCTCTACATCTGAGTAATCTCCCTCAATGCCCGTTACCAAGAGGGAGCCCTGACCATGAACGTCAAACTGGTTACAAATATCCATAGCTAACTCGGTGGAACGAATTATTAGCGTACAATGCGTGTAGCGTGGGCCAGGTTGCTACTTAAAACCAATCTCCTGGCTGGCTCACCACTTTATGTAACCTTCTGGTGACCCCTACGTGATGGGCGTGCCTATGCTAAAAGTCTATGTCTAAGGTTGGATCAGGTTACTTTAGACTCCAGGTTCACATCTGATTGGTACGGGGAGTGATTGTAGCTTATTGAGATTTATGAGACCTCCAACCCACACAACAACACGTGATCACGACTTGAGAGAATAAAAGTTATATATTTACAAAGATACCTTCAAGAAATAAATAAAGAAATGTATATGTTCTCTCAACACTGTGGCAAACAAGGTAAACATTGACCCAGAATCACATCCCGAAAAGGTTAAATGAAACAGTTTGCTTGTCTTGGCCACAAGAACCAAAAGAAAACTCAAAGAAAAAACCAGAAGAAAGAAATTGAGTACTCAGAATAAAAAAAACATCAAAACAAAATATTCCTCAGTTTAGCTCCCCAATTTCGCTCCTACCACCCCTGGGCCCGAGCACAATGTCCATGCGATGGACGTCCGATGAGAGGTGATGGCATCCAGGAACAACGACGATGGCGGAAGCAGTCGAATCCAGTTGGATCCAGTGGACAGTCCGACCCTCAAAAAAAAGACAGCCAGGATAATCTGTGTATTTACTCGGAAAGCACCATCCGGAACTCTCCCCAGAAGTTTTCACCAGTTTTCCTGTCTCCAATGCGGTGTTTTCCACATTAGGTATATTATATATTTGTAAATATATATATATATTTATATATATCGCTTTCAAACCACCATCGCAGTTGCGTCTCCTAGTTCGTCTTTGCTCTGTGCTCTATCGTCTCCGTGCATGCGCTCGCGATGCGTTTTGCGGCCTCGTAAATTACATTGCTCAGCGATTATCTCCAAAAAATTAAACTGTAACTTAAGAACTACAGAAAATAACTTGGGTTACACTACCATAGATTAAAAACAACAGACTCTGACAAATTAACTAGTCCCCTTCCAGAGGACCTGGTTCCCCGGAGCAGCATGGTCAACCAGCCCCCTTCCCCATTTGCTGTGAAAATAATGTGTGATTTCTGAAGTATGAACTGTCATTAATGTCTTTGAAAATGCCATCCTCAATGCAAATGTCCAAATCATTTGGACCGGACTTCTCCCTGACTTACCTCGCCAGCACCCTAGTACAAAGTCCAGGTAATATCAGATTGAGTTGAGGCCTCATCGTAGGATACAGGAAACACACGCCTTATGGTAGACGGCTCCACCGGCCACGTAAGTAGCATTCTCTATTTTTTGCAAGAGAGGTTTTTTTTTCCAACTGCGCGCGGCTACGCGAGCCGTTTCCATGGCCTTTTTTTCCGTTTTATATGAGTCTACATTGTACCAGAGACCTATGAGCTGCTGTCGGATTTGCTTATTGATCAAGACCCGTTTTAAGTACAAAGAACAAACACGCTGTGTCTGTGTGTATGACTGTGTGTGCATGACTGTGTGTATGACTGTGTGTGCATGACTGTGTGTATGACTGTGTGTGCATGACTGTGTGTATGACTGTGTGTGCATGACTGTGTGTATGACTGTGTGTGTGCGTGCGTGCGTGCGTGGGTGTGGAGGGTGGGGGGAGATTGAAGTTCATTGTTTTAATGTGCATAAGTTCATCTGATTGGAGGGGAGGTGTCCAGGATAGTGTGGAAGGAGAGGAGAGAGGATAGTGAGGGGAGTGCTGGGTGCGAGTTGAAGGAGCTATAGTTCATCGTTCGTAATAAAAAGGGACACTTCATTTCCTGCATTCTGAATTTTTATGCACCAATTTGTGCCTTTTCTGCATCAATTTATTGTGAACACGTCTTTATTTATGTAAAGGAAAGGTTCTTTCAAAGTAACACTACAATGAGTGCCTGCCTGCACGGAACACAGCGTGCACGAAGGCACGTACACACAGCACCACTGACAAGTTGTGATCACTGTCACTGCGATCATGCTATTCTGGAACGTGCTTCGACTTATCAGTTCATCAGGTACCCACTACTATTTGAAAGGCACACGGCGAGCCTTGCGCTCCACAAAGTCATCTGCAATGCGCCCTATGTCCAATTTCTTCGCCTGGTCATTTTCAAATGATAACATGTTAACAGTTCACCCAGTCTATCCTGTCCCATTGTGCTCCTCAGATAGTTTTCAATTTGTTTTTGTTTGGAGAATGAGCGCTCAGCAGTTCGCAATGGTGACGGGAAAAGTCAGAAACTGTTGACAAGTGATTGATAATGACGTACCGATTTTTTTGGCAGGTGTTGATGACGCAGCATGTATTACCCAGCAAACATTTGGAGGTGATTCACTCGTACATCTACATGTTGTAAAGTTAACTTTAAGCGTGCAAATGAAACAACTACTCATGCAACACAACATTTCAAAATTATTAAATTTATTTCATGATTTATTTAAGTCATGATTCGCAAGAGGGAGCGAGGGAGTGCGAGAGAGAGAGACGGATCTTAAGTTGGATAATATTTAACTCCAGTTGCATGATATATTTTTCATAAGGCAATGACAGGGGCATTTCTGTTTCTTGCCAGAGTCATCACCAGTGAACACTTTGAAAGATACTGTAGCTGATATCAGTAATTAATCAAAAATGTCAGTAGCCATATAAATTCTGAGTCCTTCAGGTCCACATCGGTTCCATTTGGCAAGTTGAATTTAATTGAAACTGAGAGCCAAAAAAACGTAATCCATACAAATACACATACAATGCACCATAGCATATTCAAAATGCTCCATACGTGCATTGGCCATCTTTTTGCTCTCCTCCTATTGGCTTGACGTGTAAAGTTGTTGGGCTTCCTCTTTAAGTTGAGATATGTGCAGTACGAAAAAGACCCAATGCTTTTGCTTTTACTGTCTTCGTGAAAATGATTCTGTAATCTTTCACTGATTGAAAGAAATGTATTAGAAAAGGTTTTACAATATGAAGCATTTTTGCTATTTTACACGGCAAGCCTATTTATACGTATGTGGGAAGGACCTATCAAAATATTTTACAGAAGTTACCTGTGTATTCTGTGTGGCCACCTTGTAAGGGTTCCCACTTCCGCCAACAGAGTGTCAGAGTGTCAACGGTGATGTGAAATGACCTTTCAGCACCAAAATCTCTTGACACAATAGATAGGAAACTTCCGCCTATATTTCTTGTTACATGTCCATCCCTCATATGCAACAATAGGTGTGATGTGAAAAATCGGTGGGCTGCTCCTTTAACTTACCTTCTTGAATGAATCGTAAGTAATCGTAGCTGTCACCATACATTAGTATTCGTAGCCATTTCAGGACTCCATTGCACTCCACATGGACCAGCATGGAATTGAATTGGCATTTTTACATTTTGTTTACCGATGATTATGATACGACGTGTGGTGTGTCAAAAGGGTTGACAAAAGACACGGACACAATACATGGTTATAACCATGGATCATGGACTACGTTGGGACGTCATGACGTCACTTAACACTAAAACAATATGAGCGCTTGCATGTACTTCAAGAAACATACACAAATAAATCTATATAAATCTATAATGTGTATATAAATGTAATATAAATGTATATAACAAAGCAGCATTGTCAGGGTTCGCCCGGGTCCTACCAGCATCAGCCACTAGATGCCGCCAGTACTGCCTTTTCAAGGTTGCTCTGCTTCACCTATTTCTGTTCCTGATTACCCTGCCTCATTTGATGATATGTTTCACCTGTGTCTCGTTTGGTCGTCCCTATTTAGACCCTGTCGTTTGTGTCCTCGGGCGCTCAGTCTTGAGTTTGTCTAACCTCATGACAACGCTCTTGTTCCAAGCTCCCGAGACTTCTTATTTGTTTTTGCCCAGTTTTTGTACTTGTTTTGAGTAAACCTCTATTTTTGCCACCTCGCCTCTGCCTTGTTCTCTGCACCTGGGTTCACTCAGCACACCTCCTAACAGCAAGACTGAGCCCACAACATGGACCCAGCAGAGAGTCGTCCTCCAGAGGTGGAAAGCCTGCGGGTGGCCTTGACGCACCAGGGGGCTGCGATTGGCCGACACGAGCGGGTTCTCCAACAGGTCCTGGAAAACCTGCAGTCGCTCGCCCAGGCCGTCCAGCAGAGCCAGGCACAGGCTCCACCTATGGCCTCTGCGCCAGCGCTGCCTCTCATGGACCCGCGTCCTCCAGAGCACCGCGAACCACGACTGCCGGCGCCAGAGAGGTACGACGGTAACCCAGGGGGCTGTCGTGGTTTTCTGACACAATGCTCCCTGGCTTTCGAGCTCCAGCCGTCACAGTTCCCCACCCAGTGCTCACAGGTGGCATACGTGGTCACGCTACTCACCGGCAAAGCACTCTCCTGGGCCACAGCCATCTGGAATCGGCAAACCCCGGCCTGCTCCAGCTACCAGATTTTTGCCGGGGAGATGCGCCGAGTGTTCGACAACTCAGTCAGTGGGAGGGAGGCGTCGACACGGCTACTCCGGCTCCGCCAGGGGGGACAGAGCGTGGCAGACTACGCCATCGCATTCCGCACCCTCGCCGTGGCGTCTGGATGGAACAGCGAGGCACTCATCGCGGCCTTCCAGGAGGGCCTCAATGAGGGGGTCAAGGACGAGCTGGCATCCCGGGAGGCGCAGGAGGACCTGGACACGCTCATCGATGCAGCGATTCGGGTGGACAACCGCCTCCGGGAGAGACAAGGGGAACGCGTTTTCCCCGCTTCACCAATACCAGCGCGCAGAGCGGCTCTGGGGACGAGGCCTCCCGAGCATCTCCTGGCTATCCCGAGCTCGCCTCCAGCATCAAGGGAGGAGCCGATGCAAGAAGGCAGCACACGGCTCTCTCGGTCCGAACGTGACCGGCGGATGAGAGAGCGCTGCTGCCTGTACTGTGGGATCCCGGGGCATTTCCGTTCTTCCTGCCCTGAGCTCTCGGGAAAAGCCAACTCTCGTCCAGGGTAGGGAGAACTGCGACGAGGCCAACCTTCTCTCCCGAGCTCGAGGCGACCAGGGTCCTGCTGCCTGCCTCCCTCGCCTGGGGAGATCAACATCACTCCCTCCAAGCTATGGTGGATTCCGGCGCTGCAGGAAGCTTCCTGGATGTAGGGCTAGCAAAGGCCCTAAAGCTCCCTCTGGCACCTCTAGAGCATCCTCTCACGGTGACAGCCCTGGATGGAAGACCACTGGGGTCCGGTAGCGTGCGCCATCTCACCGCCCCCCTTTGGCTGTCACTGGAGGGAAAACATTCAGAGGTAATCCAGCTCCACCTCATCCACTCTCCTGAGTTTCCACTGGTCCTGGGCTACCCATGGCTAGCCCGTCACAACCCACATCTGGACTGGGCCTCCGGGCGTCTCATCGAATGGGGCCCTGCCTGCCACACCACCTGTCTTCGTTCTAGTCCGTCTTCTCACCCTCTCGAGTCTCCAGTCCGTGTCCAAGCTCGGGCCCCTTCCCAAACCCCTGCCCACTCCGGAGTTCCTGTCCGTGTCCTGGCTCCAGTCCGTATTCAAGGTCCCATCCATCCCGAGTTTTCACGAGTGCCCCATGAGTATGCCGATCTGAGGGAGGTCTTCAGCAAGAGACGGGCCACCACGCTTCCTCCCCATCGGTCCTATGACTGCGCCATCGACCTTCTGCCTGGCACCTGCCCTCCTCGAGGACGTCTCTTCTCTCTCTCTGCCCCTGAGACTACAGCCATGGAGGAGTACATCCGGGGGGCGCTCACCTCAGGTTTCATCCGCCCTTCTACCTCCCCGGCGGGCGCAGGGTTTTTCTTCATGGGTAAGAAGGATGGCGGCCTGCGTCCCTGCATTGATTACCGTGGTCTGAACAAGATCACGGTCAAGAATCGCTACCCCCTTCCTCTCATGTCCACATCTTTCGAGCAACTGCAAGGCGCCACCATCTTCACCAAACTCGATCTTCGAAACGCATACAATCTCGTCCGCGTCCGCGAGGGGGATGAGTGGAAGACCGCCTTCAACACACCTACCGGCCATTATGAATACCTGGTCATGCCTTTTGGATTGGCCAATGCTCCCGCTGTCTTCCAGGCCTTTGTAAACAACGTCCTCCGTGAGTTTCTCAACCGCTCCGTGTTCGTCTACATCGATGACATCCTCATCTTCTCCAGGACCCTTCCCGAACACATACAGCATGTGAGACAGGACCTTCACCGCCTGCTCGCCAATGGCCTCTATGTGAAGCTGGAGAAGAGTGAGTTCCACGCCACCACCGTTCAGTTCCTGGGGTTCGTCATCACCGAGGGTCACGTCCAGATGGATCCTGCCAAGACCGAGGCCGTCCGGGACTGGCCACCACCCACCTCGGTCAAACAGGTGCAGCGCTTCCTCGGGTTTGCCAATTTTTACAGGCGATTCATTCAGGGTTTTAGCACGGTGGCAGCTCCCCTCACCGCCCTCACTAGGACATCCACAGCCCGCTTCGCCTGGACTGTGGAGGCTGAGGGGGCGTTCAGGGCTCTCAAGATGCGGTTCACCGCTGCCCCTGTCCTGGCCACACCAGAGCCTACCCTACCCTTCGTGGTGGAGGTGGATGCTTCCGATGTGGGAGTGGGGGCCGTTTTGTCCCAAAGGACTCACGACAGGAAGCTCCATCCATGTGCTTTCTTCTCCCGTCGCCTCACCCCAGCGGAGCAGAACTATGACATAGGGAACCGGGAGCTACTGGCAGTCAAACTGGCGTTGGAGGAGTGGCGGCACTGGCTGGAGGGGGCCCAACACCCATTTGTCGTCTGGACCGACCACAAGAACCTGACATACATTCAGGATGCCAAACGCCTCAACTCCCGTCAAGCCCGATGGGCCTTGTTTTTCAATCGGTTCAACTTCATCCTGTCGTATCGTCCCGGGTCCAAGAACCTCAAGCCCGACGCTCTCTCCAGACAGTTTTACCCTCCTGAGCTGGTTGAACTCCCCGAGCCCATTCTCCAGAGCTCCTGCATCTTGGCTCCGGTCCGCTGGGGAATCGAGACGCAGGTCCGGCAGGCCCAAAGGAGGGAGGCGGATCCCGGCAACGGGCCCCCGGGTCACCTGTTTGTCCCGAAGGCTGTCCGATCACAAGTCCTGCAATGGGGGCATTCATCCCGCCTCATTGGCCACCCGGGGATCTCCAGGACCCTCGAGTTCCTCCGCAGGAGTTTCTGGTGGCCTACCATGGAGCAGGACGTCCGGTCCTTCGTCGCTGCCTGCACCATCTGCACCCAGAACAAGAACCCCCGGTCACGTCCCATGGGGCTGCTGCATCCCCTTCCCATCCCCAGTCGGCCCTGGTCACACCTCTCAGTGGACTTCATCACCGGCCTTCCACCGTCTCGGGGCCACACTGTCATCTTTGTCGTTGTAGACCGGTTCTCCAAGGCTTGCCGTTTTATTCCTCTGCCCAAGCTCCCCTCAGCTCTGGAGACTGCTGAGCTCATGGTGCAGCACGTTTTCAGGGTGTTCGGCCTGCCCCTGGACGTGGTGTCAGACCGCGGTCCGCAGTTTGCATCCCGGTTCTGGAAAGCATTCCACCAGCTCCTCGGCACCTCCGTCAGCCTGTCCTCCGGTTTCCACCCGCAATCCAATGGCCAGACGGAGCGGGTCAACCAGGACCTGGAGACAACACTGAGGTGCCTCGTGTCCTCCAACCCTGCCTCCTGGAGCGACCATCTAGTGTGGGCGGAATACGTTCACAACACTCTGCGCTGCTCTTCCACTGGCATGTCCCCGTTTGAGTGCCAGTTCGGGTACGTACCTCCTCTGTTTCAGGAGCAGGAGGCGGAGGTGGGAGTGCCGTCAGCCCAGCGGTTCGTTCAGCGGTGCCGACGGACCTGGCAGAGGGCTCGTCAGGTCCTGCTGAGGACATCCCGGCAGCAGCAGATCCAGGCCAACCGACGGCGCAGACCAGCGCCTATGCTCCGTCCGGGCCAGAGGGTCTGGCTGTCCACCAGGGACCTTCCATTACGGGTGGAATCATGCAAGCTCGCGCCACGGTATGTTGGGCCCTTCAAGATCGTGCGGCGGGTCAATCCTGCCGCATACCATCTTCTGCTCCCCAGGTCCATGAGGATAAACCCCACCTTCCACGTGTCGCGGCTCCGACCGGTGGTCACCAGCACCTTGGCGCCCACCACGAGGCCTCCTCCGGCGCCTCGCATCATCGACGGTCGGCCCGCCTACACGGTCCGCCGGCTCCTGGACTCCCGCCGGGTCCGCGGGGCCCTGCAATACCTGGTGGACTGGGAGGGCTACGGGCCGGAGGAGCGCTCCTGGGTTCCGGCCCGGGATATCCTGGACCCCTCTCTGATCCAGGATTTCCGCCGTCGCCACCCGACACTCCCTGGAGGAACGTCGGGAGCCGTTCCTAGACGGGGGGGGTCCTGTCAGGGTTCGCCCGGGTCCTACCAGCATCAGCCACTAGATGCCGCCAGTACTGCCTTTTCAAGGTTGCTCTGCTTCACCTATTTCGGTTCCTGATTACCCTGCCTCATAGATGATATGTTTCACCTGTGTCTCGTTTGGTCGTCCCTATTTAGACCCTGTCGTTTGTGTCCTCGGGCGCTCAGTCTTGAGTTTGTCTAACCACAACAACACTCTTGTTCCAAGCTCCCGAGACTTCTTATTTGTTTTTGCCCAGTTTTTGTACTTGTTTTGAGTAAACCTCTATTTTTGCCACCTCGCCTCTGCCTTGTTCTCTGCACCTGGGTTCACTCAGCACACCTCCTAACAAGCATGAAGGTGAAACAAGATACCTGATCGTTACATATCCACCCCTCTTAAAAAAAGGGCCTCGGACAATACAATGAACAAACAAAAATCACAATGAATAGAGCAGTCTATTTCTTCTTTAAAACCAGAAAAATATTTATACTATCAGTATTTCCCTTCTGAAAATTAGACTGAAAATGTATTCTTTAAATAAAGTTGTTAGCCAATCATAACTAAATCAAAACACAGTATGGCGCATTAAGTATAGTATTCCATTGTGATCCAAGCATTCACAGTCCGTTAAAACTTTCACTGTCCACCGCAACAAAATTACACAGCAAAAAATACTTGACGTAAAAAAATACGGAATACAATTTTTTTACCTGAGGAATTCAGACATGGTTCAGGCAAGCGTAACCACCCACCCCCACCTTAAAAAAAACAAAAAAAAAAACTTGATTGAATTCAAAACAGACGGTTCCACCTTAAATAAGCACAAGTTAAATAAACACAAAAAAATAATAATTAAATAAGCAAATATAAATTATCATAAAATATCAGGCGTGTGATTAACAAGAGGGTTTCACTTACATTGTGAAAAAATATACCGTCTTATTCGCATGAAAGAAAATGGCGCAGGTGATCTAAGCCAGTCAGTGTTAAATTCAACACCAATAGAGAATACACTCTGGTTGTACATAACGTAACTGAGTCACAGGCAACACAGGCAGGGCTATTTTATAACCGTGTGGTGTTATAACAACACCAACACTCATCGATTTGTAGTGTACATCTGACTACTCTACCTTTTTCTACTCTTCCCTCCTGTAGGATTTTGATGGTGATATCCCTCACAATAAGGATGATGGCCAGCAGAAATAAGATGTACGGGGTGATTGAGAAAAGCCAGCAAGCAGGGATTCTTTTTTATAGCAGCAGCGTGTACTGGACCTCATTTTCCGCGATGATAGTCAGTTCTCCAACAGCGACGCGGAGAACGACAGCGACGCTGAATCTGATATGTGACCCACCGTGTACTTTCGGGTCATTTGGTGGCTTTCGAGATTTTTTTTTTGCATCATTTGGAAGTGGAGAATCAGAGCTTCCAAACAAGGTGTCACTTGTGTGTGGGGATGGTGTGGTGAGCAGCCGCACCTGACCTGGATCATTGGTTGGTCTAACGAGCAACAGGTTAAAACCCCCATTCCCACACATACTCAGGATAGGAGCCTGTGTCATGACATGTTCTATCTCATCCTGGGCTTATTCCAGCTAGCCCACTCTCTACAATAAACTGGTGTTTTTACAAGCCCAGTCTTCTGTGTCTTTGTGTTGGAGGGCCCTGAAAACCCCACTTGGAGGACATGTGGTAAGCAAAGCTGGCACATAGACTAATACAGGTCAAACAAAACACACAATAAACAAACACAGATATCCCAGACAAAAGCCAAACTGAAAAAAAAACCTCTTCACCAACCACCCTCTTTTTCCTCCCATTTTGGTCCAGCCTAAGTGGAATATTGATGTCAGCTGGAAGGCATTACCCTAGAACACACCCTCGGAAGTAACCTTAGTGAGGGGGTTGACCTCCAGCTCCCTCACACCCCTTGAATTTCACTCTACCTTACCTCTATTCCAACTCTATCTCTACTGCAACCTCCTCCTACTCTTCCTCCCTCTATCTCTACCTCTATTCTGCTCTACGTCACTTTACTCTGCCTCTACCTCAGACTACTCTACCTCTACCTCCATCTACTCTGACACTGTGGTGTGGGGATGAGATGGTTTGAGCAGCAACACCTGACCTGGATGTACTGTAAGTGATTGGGTCAGGGTGGCTACATACCTGTTGTTCATTGTCGACCATGCTGCTCCGGGGAACCACATCTTCTGGAGGGGACCTGTTCATTTTTTTGGACATTTGTTTGTTTAACGTATGGAAACCCTCTTTTGGAGTCCGGTGTTTTTATTATTTAAGGTAAAGCAACCCTGTGTCAGAGTCTGCTTTAAACATTTTTTTTCTTTTTTTTTCTCTGCTTGGTGGTGGTGGTTGTGTGTGTGTGTGGGGGGGGTAGGCTTTGGCCTCAGTTTAGTGTCCGGGGTATGTTGTGTGTGGATGGGATTGTTTGAGCAGCCACACCTAACCTGGACCTAGGTGATTGGGTCAGGGTGGCTCGACATGTTCGATCTGCTCCTGGGCTAATTCCACCTAGCCTCCTCTCCACAATATACTGGTGTCTACAACCCATCGTCTTCTGTGTCAGAGGGCCCTGAAAACGTCACTTCGATGCTGCATGGCAGGAGAAACTGCCACGACCACCTTCTACCATTTTCTACCTTTCCCCCTCTATTCCATTTGACCTTACCTTACTCTGCGTCTATCTCTGACTATTCAACCTCTACTCTACCTCTACTCTACCACTCTCTATCTCTACCTCTTTCTACTCTACCTCCCTCTATTTCCCTCTCCACCTCTACTCTAGCTCCTGCGCTCGGAATAAAACGACTGATCATTGTATGAAGAACAAGACGTGATTGGGGGCGTAGTTACAAGACAACGCTCAACTCTTTCAATGTATAAGCACGCCTCCGTTGTGCTCAGCATATATATATATATATATATATATATATATATACATATATATATATATTTGGGCATGGGATACATCTAAACAAATTGTCTATATGCGAACCTTAAGTAAATTCTAATATCAGTATCATAAGGCTCAGTTATGGCCAAATGGTTAAAACATAATTAAAACAAGATGTTGAAGCCAGGCATCCGATGGTTCGTAGCCCCATCCCTTACTGTCACTGATTGATGATGGGATTGAAATGCCTACTGGCTCCCGGGTAGACCTTCATACAACCCCTTCGCAAGGAGGGGCTGATGGAGTAGCAAGGGCAATGGGAGGGCTCACTATCCACAGGCCAGGGGAGATATCCTTGAATGGAAAGACTACAGCTATCTCGTCTGGGCGCCAGAGACACGGCCACAATGCAGAGCTTACTGTCCTCTTTGGATTCGGATTTCTCTGAGTGGGGAAACAGAACACCTACAGGGTACAGGCTTCAGCATAGAGCGATGTACATGGCATACCTGAGACAAGATCTGTTGTGGTACAACCATGCAAACACAGCCTCCTGGCTGAGGGGCCCGAACGACCTGATTGATTGTTGGGGCCCAGGCGTCTTTGATTTTGTTTCTACCCCAAATTAAATTGTCCCGTAGGTAAACAACTGATCAGTAGGCAAAACCTCCTTCTGGGCTCGTTTGTCTGCCCTAAAGTTCCGCTGTGCTGCAGCCACATTAATCCTTTCACAGGCCCCCTCCACCACCACCTGGAGCCGTCGTTGATGTTCTTGGACCCACTCACAGACTTCATGGACAGCGGGTTCCACTAACGGCCTCGCAGTAAGGGGAGCTGGGAGCTGAGGTTCACTACGGAACATGAAAAGGAACGGGGATGTACCAGTAGATTGATGGGGTGTGGAGTTGCTAACTGAATGCCCTCAAAACTTTGTTCACACTGCTCAGTCCATGCACCTTGTAAGGCAACCCCTCGGCCCGCATCTTCTTTGTCCCTACTAGATCTGCCACTAGTTAATGGAGTGGTGACACCAGCTTTTCAAATCCCTCCACGAAGCGCCTATGATAACTTGCGAAGCCCAGGGACATTCAGGGACATTCGATGGGTTTGGCCAGTCAGCAACTGCAGCGACCTTCTTTGGATCTGTGGAGACCCCAGTGGAAGAGATCACATGCCCCAGGTACTGTACCTCCTTTTTAAAGAACTGACACTTCTCAAGTTTGGCTTTGAGTCCCTCCCTCTGCAGGCGATTTAAAACCAGGCCCAAGCTGCTGAAGTGCTCATCTACTGTGGAGGAGAAAACAACAATGTCATCTAGATAAAGCAACAGTGATCGACCATGCTGGTCCTCATACATCCTCTCCATCAGTCGTTGGAAATTACTGGGGGCATTGCACAACCCAAAGAGCATCCTTTTAAATTTAAAGAGACCAAAAGGGGTGAAAAAGGCAGTTTTCTTTTTGTCCTTTTCTGTCACAGGGACCTGGTGGTAGGCATCTTTTCTATTAAGCAGCCTGTTGTGCACACAGAGGAGAAGGCCCCCATCCTTCTTCCTAACCGGGACGATAGGGGAGGCATAGGGGCTACTACTATACTGGCTGACCGTGCCGTCCAACATCTGAGGAATATGGGTCTTAACCTCGTTGTAGTCAGAGAGGATATTTGCCTATACCTCTGACTGATAGCGACATCATCTATCAAAGGTATGTCATGCGTTATGAGGCTAGTACAGCCCAGATCATATCAGAGTACAGCTACAAGTTGGAGCAGTAGTGTAAGGTCGCTCCAACATTCTCTTGTTCTGTGTCAGGTAGCCCAGATAGGTCCATTCTCTCTATCTGTTGAACAAAAGTCAAGTCAAGTCAAGTCACACTTTATTTATAAAGCACATTTCATACCAGGGCAACACAATGCGGTTTACAGAGAAATACAATCAAAGAAAATATATAAAATGTCTGTGCAATCATAAGAACAATCAGTGCAGAATAAACAGATCTCACAGCATACAGAGCACACACACAAATCTCACAACATAGAGAACACACACACACACACACACACACACACACACACACACACACACACACACACACACACACACACACACACACACACACACACACACACACTCAGGTCACACCACACTGCCTGTGGACCTGGGAGTTCTTGCTGGTTCGTGTATAATTAGCATTTATTTTATATGCCTAGGTGCAGGGCCATTTATAGCTTTATATACAAGTACCAGGATCTTAAAATCAATCCTAGTTTTAACAGGGAGCCAATGTAGAGATCTAAGAACAGGTGTGATGTGTTCAAATGTTTTTGTCTTGGTGAGAACACGTGCACCCACATTTTGGATTAACTGTAGCTGCTGCACAGCTGATTTCGGGAGGCCGGTTAGTAGGCCATTACAGTAATCTACTCGTTATGAATGCATGGATTAATTTTTCAGTCTGCTTTTGACAGAAAGCCTCTTAATTTTGAAATGTTTTTCAGATGGTAGAAGGCTGATTTTGTGATTTGATTGATATGGCTCTTAAAATTTTGATCGGCCTCTATGATTATAACCCAGATTTCTGGCTTCATTTTTGCCCTTCTGATCCAGAAAACTGAGATGAGCTGCAATTTTCTGTCTCTGAGCCTTTGCACCAAAGATGAGTATTTATTTTTTGTCTTTATTTCGTTGTAAAAAGTTCTGTGACATCCATGCATTAATATCATTAACACATTGAGTGAGGGGGTGTATGCGGAGTAGGTCACCAGGAGATAGCGATATTTACAGTTGTGAATTATCTGCATAGTTATGGTAAATTATTTTGTTTTTCTTTATAATATGTGCAAGTGGCCACATATAGAGGTTAAACAATAATGGGCCCAGAATCGAACCTTGGGGCACTCCACATATAATATCCACAAAATCTCCAATGGACACAAAGAACTGCCTGTCCTGTAGGTAGGTTCTGAACCAGTTTAGAACCGGGCCAGATAGGCTGAGCCATTTTTGTAATCTTGCTAATAAAATCTGATGGTCAACAGTGCAACTTTAATAAGTGCTGTTTCTGTGCTATGGTGAGGTTGAAAACCTGATTGATAAGTTTCTAAAAGTCTGTTTGAGGTTAAATACTTGTTAAGATGAAGGTAAACTGTTTTTTCAAGTATTTCGCTCAGGAATGGCAGGTTGGGAATGGGCCTATAGTTGGCAATAGGGCTAATATGACATGTGATAAGGCTGTAGCCGATACCCCCCTGGCTCCTGTACCTCAGTAGAGATGCTTAATGGTAGACTGACGATGTGACCTGCGTTAACACACCTATGGGTTGACGAGGCTTGAAAGTGACACTAGTCTCTGCTACATTTACCACTGAAATATAAACAGTTTTATGTCTGACTGTTAACATGGCTGGTGAAACTAGCCATGGTACACACACACACACACACACACACACACACACACACACACACACACACACACAATATATATATATATATATATATATTGTGTGTATCTGTGTGTGTTTCAGAAAGAAATTCCTGGAAAAATCCAGGGTTGCATATTGCCGCATCCCCTCCAGGCTGCAAGCCACAGAATTATCATGAGTCAAAGGTTGTGGGAGTGGGTGGGCAGCGAGTCGAGGGTGGGTGGGAGGTGGGGGGGTGCTTTGTCCACAAGCCAGCGATTGCATAAGGATGTCACTCCAATAGGTAGGGAGGGTGTGTGTGTGTGTGTGTGTGTGTGTGTGTGTGTGTGTGTGTGTGTGTGTGTGTGTGTGTGTGTGTGTGTGTGCTTATTCAGAGTCAAGCAAGCATTCTTCAGAATGCTGTTGTCATGGCAGGCAGGTCACTAATGGCACACACACTCTCACTCCTGGTGCAACAATCTTAACACATAAAAGTAACAACAATCTATCATAACACATGTAACATGGCTAACTAACACCAACAACAGCATAAGAATTAACATTACATAAAACAATCCTCCTCCCTGACAACCCCAAAACACACAAACAAAGCATGCTGGGAAATATCCGCCCCCCTCTATTCCCCAACATGCTACATTGCCCCCACCTGATGCTGTCGCCGGGCCCGCCCAGGGGGCCCCTTGGCTGCTTCACGTGGCAAGGCACAGCCTGGAGGCTGCCCCTCTGCCCCTGACTCACCCTCAGACAGAGCCAAGGGTCAGTAGGGAGCAAGCTGATCACGTTGAAGAACCACCAGGCGGTTCCTTTTGATCAGCCGCACCCTGTACACCACATCAGACAGTCTCTCTAGGATCATACAGGATCCCACACAGTGGCTCATCAGCTTTGGGGAGAGGCCTGCAGACCCACACCTGTGCCCGGGAGGCCTAATCCTTCCCTTTGGCGCGCTAGTCTAAGCCCTTTTCTTACGAGACCCAGCGTCGGCGAGAGCCAGCCTGGTCAGATCATGCACCGCCCAGAGCCGCTCCCGAAGGTGGTGAAAATAGTCCATGCCTGGCTCCCGGCCACCTTTGGTTCAGGGGGAGGGCCAAACATCAAGTCCACAGAGGTGCGCAGCTCGCGTCCAAACATGAGGGCTGCGGGAGTGCACTTAGTGGATTCTTGCACTGCTGTCCAAAGGACCAAGAATGAGACCAAATCTCGCTGCTGGTGGCTTGTCAGAATAGCGAGTTGGGTCGCCAAGGTGCAGTTGAAACGTTCAACCAATCCGTCACTCTGTGGGTGCAGCGGCGTAGTCCGGGTCTTTTTAACACCCAGCCAGCGGCAGACCTCTGCAAACACCTGAGCTTTGAAGTTCCAGCCATGGTCGCTGTACAGCTCCTCCGGCACCAGAACCGACGGAACATCTCGTCCACCAGCTCTACCTGCCAGTAGCCGCTGCGCAGGTCGATGGAGCTGAACCAGCGATGCAATCGAGGGCGTCGTCAATTCGAGTGGGTAAGAGTCTTTTCGGGTGACCTCATTGAGCAGGCGGTAGTCCCCACAGAACAGCCACGTACCGTCCTTTTTCCCGACCAGGACCACCGGCGCCGCCCAGGGGCTCGTAGAGGGTTCAATGATGCCGGCTTCCACCATCTCTTTGATCTTCTGCTCCGCTTCAGCCCACTTGGCGAATGGCAGGCGACGAGGGCAGAGGCAGATGGGGCGTGCTTGCCGGTCTCAATGTCATGCTGTACCAAGCTGGTGTGCATGCAGTCCTCGTCTCTGGCTGAAAAGATGTCATCAGACAGGTCCAGTAACTCTTTCAGCTGACCTCTGTGGCCTGCATCCAATCCTTCGCAGCTTCTGTGGTGCAGATCTTCAATGGCTCGCCGGGTCTCGATCAAGGGCGGTTGAGGCAGTGGGGCCCTTTCCGTTGAGGGAGCTGCAACAGGTCTGCTGGGCAATGCGTTTTGCTCCACCTCTGGCAGTGATTCGGCCAGCATAGTACATCCTCACCAATGATGTGTAGTGCTATGGCTTTGGTACCCAAGTAGAGTGTGGCTCTGGGCACATCCACCACAGCCCCCACTTGATCAGCAAGTCCAGCCCGATAATGCAGGCGTCTTGTATGTTGGCCAACCAGAACTCGTTGCCGACATCACGGTTAGCAACAGTCACTTGAAGGGCTCTCTTTCCCCGCATTCTGGTGTGTTGTCCAGTGACTGTCATGATGCAGTGCTTGGTGGGCTCCCAGCCTCGTGGTCACAGGTTGGTTGTGTCTGGCAGTGTCCAGGGCGGACGATGGAAATGGTGGAACCAGTGTCCACCAGGGCTACGCATAGTTTAGCATTCATGTTACAGTCCAGGTACAGCCCCTGAGCCCGACCCAGACGTCCAAGCCTCAGATGCGCTCTGGTAGAAGAGGAGCTTTGTACAGGTGGCAGTTCCTCCGCTGTGCCACCCCGCTCGAGTTTAACGCTGGCTGTGGTGCTGGGCAATAGCGTGCGTTGTGGCTTAGCTCTCCACATTGGTAGCAGCGCCCTGTTGGCCGCCTGGCAGTCCTCTCTTTTCCCCGCCGAAGTCGTTATTGCGGGGGTGCACTGTTGACCACGCAGACTGCCTCATCATTATCGCTCGCCACACTGTCTGCTTGGCGCACTCGATGCTTTGTGCTGGGGAAATTATCACTCGTAACCAGCATGTGTTTAATCCGCTCAGCTTCTGCTACCGCCTCGACCAATGACCTCGGGGCATAGCCGCCAATGACTGGGTGGTATGCTCTCTGAGCCACTCTGCCACCGGTGTCCCCGAATTAATTCTTTATTCTTCAGAGTGCTCAGCATTTATTCACAACGCTATTATCACGGCAGGCAGGTCACTAATGGCACAACACTCTCATTCCTGGTGCAACAATTTTAACACATAAAAGTAATAACAATCTATCATAACACATGTAACATGGCTAACTAACACTAACAACGGCATAACAATTAACATTACATAAAACAATCCTCTTCCCCAATAACCTCAAAACACACAAACAAGCTGGGAAATGTCCGCCCCCCCCCCTGTTCCCCAACACGCTACTATATACACTACTCACAAAAAGTTAGGGATATTCGGCTTTTGGGTGAAATTTCAGGATGAACCTAAAATGCACTATAACCTTTACAGGTGAACTTAATTTGACCTTCTCTAAACTTTTGAATGCACATGTCCAACTGTTCAATGTTTCAGTACTTTTTGCACAACTTGCTGTTCTCTTACAAGGAGCTGAACGGCAAAATTCACAACAGGTGTTTGATCCATGAATCGACCAATACATTTCCTGGTTTAATTAGAATTAGTATTTAAAAAATCCTCTTCATCATGCTGTTCACATTTTGACATCATGAGACCGAGACGACACCTAACAATTGATCAACAGTACCTCGCAATTGCGAGGCTTCAAACAGGATGTTCTCAGAGGGAAGTGGCCACTGAGCTTAGAGTATCACAGTGTCATCAGCAGGCTCCAACAGAGATACAGAGAGACTGGAAGAGTCACAGAAAGGCATAGAAGTGGACGTCCTTTGGCCACATCCCACACTGATGACCGCTTCATTGTGAACAGTGCCCTGCGGGGCCGGATGATGAATGCCACTCAACTCCAGGCATATTTAAGGGAGGTGAGAGGCATCCAAGTGTCACGTCAGACCATTCGAAACCATTTCCATCAGCGTGGTCTACGTGCTAGACGACCTGCAAGGGTACCTGACCACACCACCAGGCACAGGCATCATCGTCTTCCATGGGCCAGGGAGCATTTAGGCTGGACGAGGCACCAGCGGGCCTCAGTGCTGATCTCTGATGAAAGTCGATTCACGTTGAGCAGAAATTATGGCCGCCAACGATGTTGGAGACGTCAAGGAGAGCGCTATGCATCAGCCACTGTTGTCACCAGACGAGCCATTGGTGGTGGTGGTGTTACAGTGTGGGCAGGTGTGTCTAGTCAATACAGAGCTGCCCTACACTTTGTGAATGGTACAGTGACAAGGCCATACTACTTGAATAACATCATTAATCCAGTCATTGTGCCCCTGCATTAACAACACAGGCCTAATTTCATCTTCATGGACGACAATGCTCCAGCTCATCTAGGTTGCATCATTAGGGAACGGCTGCTGGAGACTGGGGAACCTCAAATGGAGTGGCCCGCAAAACCTATGGGATCAACTGAGTCGCTGTGTAGAGGCTCGTCACTCTGTACCCCAGAACCTCAATGACCTGAGGGCAGCCCTTCAAGAAGAGTGGGGGGCCAGGCCTCAGCAGACAATAAATCGACTTGTGAACAGCATGAGACGTCGTTGTCAAGCTGTAATTGATGCTCAAGGCCACATGACAAGTTTTGGAGACATTGACATTTTTTGTTGTGGTGTATCCACCACTGTTGTTGGCTTTTGTTTCAATAAATTGTTTGAGATGAGGAAATCACCATTGCATGCTTCTACTTAAATGCCCTACTTTCATGATATAATATCACTGTAGCGTGAACTTTTTACATTTTCCATAAATTTCACCCAAAAGCCAAATATCCTTAACTTTTTTTGAGTAGTGTGTATGTATATATATATATATATATATATATATATATATATATATATATATATATAGTATAAGCATAAGGATCTGAGCAACATTGATAAGGGCCAAATTGTGACGGATACGCGACTGGGTGAGAGCATCTCCAAAACAGCAGGTCTTGTGGGGTCTTCCCAGTATGTATGCAGTGGTTAGTACCTAGCAAAAGTGGTCCAAGGAAGGACAACCGGTGAACCAGCGACAGGGTCATGGGTGCCCATGGGCTCATTGATGCGGTTGGGGAGTGAAGTCTAGCCTGTCTGGTACAGATCTCATAGAAGAGCTACTGCGGCGCACATTACTGAAAAAGTTAATGCTGGCTATGATAGAAAGGTGTCAGAACACACCGTGGATCGCAGCTTGCTGTGTATGGAGCCACGCAGCCCCAGACAGGTGAGAGTGCCCATGCTTAACCCTGTCCACCGAAGAAAGTGCCTACAATGGGCTTGTGAGCGTCAGAACTGGACCATGAAGCAATGGAAGAAGGTGGCCTGGTCTGATGAATCACGTTTTATTCTACATCATGTGGATGGCCGAGGTTAGGGTCCAATAAGATTGAGCATCTGTGGGATGTGCTGGAACAACAAACCTGATCCATGGGGGCCCCAGCTCACAACTGACAGAACTTAAAGGATCTACTCCAAACGTCTTGGTGCCAGATACCACAAGACACCTTCAGAGGTCTTGTGGAGTCCATGCCTCGACAGGTCAGAGCTGTTTTGGCCGCACAAGGGGGAGCTACACAAAATTAGTGGTTATTAGTGGTGGTTTGAACGCTGTGGCTGATCAAAGTATACATACTGTACAGTATATGAAGCGTTCATTTGCAAAATGCATAGAACATTCTGAACCCTGAATATGTTTTGTCACAAAAGCAGTTTTTGTCCATTGTTAAGGCATTGCAAGTTCACATTTTACAGCAGAAAACCTCAAGCGGCAGTGCTGTTCTTGAACACAACCAATTAAATTTGATCAGCGAATCTACCTGCAGTATTCAGGTCCAATGACGCAACATGGCTGCAACTATTCAGCAGGAGATGTGCTTTAACTTTGCCTCAAAGTCATCTTTAAACATGGATAATTTTGACAGAACTGAAGAGTCTGTGATGTTATCTCCTTCAAGGTGTGAATAGAAAAGGGAAGCTGAAACATCACGTAACATCGTGAAAAAAGCGCATTATAGCGGTCATGGAAAAGTTTTAAACAATTAGCTATCAAAAATATGTAAATTACTTATTCTTTAATCCAATAATTGCTCACTGCTATTACAAAGAGCTTTACAAGATGGGCCGGTATTAATAAATAATAAAGTATTAATAACAGTTAAGAAATAATTATTGGTTATTTTTCCAGGCATCAAAAAAGATCGCCTCTGCAACATTGCCAAGTACTGGATGCAGAATGGGGTGAAGCTAGCTTTATACTTTCCCCACGCACATGGGAGCGCCTGACGCAAAATACGTCAGCATTGGGTGGTGCCATGGCACCCCAAAATCTCGGTGCACATCCGAGATTTTGTTATCTTGGCCCGAGAGCCATCACCTGGAAATGCATTGGAAGCAATGGGAGATCAGTGTTTTGCTGTTTTATTTCTAATATGTTGGACAACATATTAGACACAACATGTCAGATGTGAAATTCAATTCATGCTTCACACGGTACTTTCTCTCTACTGCCACCCGTGATTTCTGAGAATTCGATCATTTAAGATCAGTGATGCCAGGGTCTTGGAAATCTGTGGTGACAAGTTGGGCTTCAAGCAGCTGTACAGTGGTGACTTCCATTACCAGTCTGTCTTAAAGCATGGGAAGAAGTAGGGCACTTTTCAAACCAGCTGTTGTTCCGAGGATGACTGCGTCAAGGAGGCAAAGAACGGTAATGTCATGAAACTGGAGGTGAAGATGTGGTTAATCAAACAGTCCCCAACTTCTATGAGGATGCGCTGGCTGGTGTGGGAAGTGACCATGTTAGCTGACAGGACTAGGAGGAAAGCAGTGATGAGGAGGAGTAAAACAAGCTGATTGTGACAGACAGTGAAATACTAAACTGTGAAAAACTGAATCCTGTGAAACACTGAGTAACAAAAAGAAACATGGAATATAGAGTAACACTATGGAATACTGTGAAATAGTTGATATTTTTTCCAGGTTAGTGCAGTTCCCAAAGAATTCAATGTAAAGAAAAACTGTTTCAGACTTTTGGCTCAATGAGTCAGTTCTGCAATGAGCTTGTCTGGTCACCACAGTTATTTTAAAAAGGGAAAGCTGTAGCATTAATGACACTGTAGGTCAGGGGTCGGGAACCTTGTTGGCTGGGAAAGCCATAAAAGCCAAATATTTCAAAATGTATTTCCTTGTGAGCCATATAATATTTAACAAAATTGAATGCAACTTAATGCGTGCATTTTTTAAGTAAGGCATACATTTTTAACGTATAACACATCTCTGAGTACTTAAAAAAAGTGCTATATATAATACATTTCTCTTTTTTCTTCTAAATAATATTGTTGTTATACTGTAGCTAACCAATAATAAATTAAATACTTTTTACCATAAATGCAACTTCTGGTGCTGTATGGTTTTGCTGATGGCCTTGTAGTCTGGTTCATACGTAGTGAGGTTAAGCTTCATGCTGCGTTGAGGCTTCCATCAGTTAAACGTGAGCGTAGGTTGCTCTTCATGTTTCTCAGATGCGAGAAAGACTGCTCACATGCGTATGTAGAGCCAGACATGGTCAATAATTATCAATACTCTACTTTCTACTTTTTATTTTATTTTATTTTTTATTTTTTCATAGGACATATTGTGTGCTATCACCGGGTGCGTTGCATTACATTTCACTGCATATATGTATGGAAGTATGTATATGTATGTGACAAATAAAAAATCTTGAATCTTGAATCTTGAATCTTGAATACTCACACGCTGCATTGTGTGGTATGTGACGGGAAGCTCGTTCCAAGTTTTAAGAATCAGCTGGTCTTCAGGTTCAAGTTCAAGTTCAAGAGATTATTTGTCACTTACATATTGAAGTGTTTTCCATTTCTGTCCACTTGTGTTCAGCTGATTGGCCCAACTGGAGGAAGGGAGTTTTCTTAATGTTTGTCTGTCAGAGGGGATCGGCGCACGTGCTCGTAAGCAGCCCAGCAGTGGAACGCCATTCCTCCTGCGCCCAAGAGGATCTATATTATCCACAATTGTTATAATAATCCTCAGTGATATATGTAATTGTGGCCTGCGTTCCGCATATTGAAAGGAACAATAAAACTCTCGTCGTGTGGGCGCACCACGGCCAGAAATACTCTGTCTCCCTCCCTAACCCTTACCTGTGGGCAGAGACTCCCACAAGTGGTGCCTGAGCAGAGACCAGGGGCAGGGCGCCAAGTAAAAGGCGCCCCGGAGTCTTTCTGTGGTCTGCTGCCGGTGCTTGACTACGCCCCTTTGTCTGTCACATTTATATGTTGAATTTTATTTTCAAAATTGTAAATTCTCTTACCTGTTTTACTTTAAAATGACACAGAATAATTATTTATTATTTGTTAATTGTGATGAAAAATTTAAGCTCAAAATTGTCTGCGAGCAATATACCGTTATCGAAAGAGCCATAATTGGCTTGCGAGCCATAGGTTCCCCACCCCTGTCTTAATGGAAGGCCCTTTCCATCTCTCTCTCTCTCTCTCTCTCTTTCTCTCTCTCTCTCTCTCTCTCTCTCTCTCTCTCTCTCTCTCTCTCTCTCTCTCTCTCTCTCTCTCTCTCAGTTAACCGATACAGTAGCAAATAAATGTCTCAGCCCCTGGGGGGTCCTGAGTTTGAGGATAATGAGCCCGCTGCAGCCAAAACACTTTCGATCTGATCTTGCCGCGACAACACCTGCGGTCTATGAGGCCACACCACACCAGTTCCCCATATCCCCACACCAGAGTGAGGGCAAAACTGCACGGGGAGGTGATAACAAAAGAAGCAAATAATGACTCACTGAGGGATTGACTTTCTTGCAACCTGGCTATACCATGTTTGATGAAAGGAATGTCCAGAGTTGAGTTGTTTTTTGAAAAACAAAAATTAAAAGGATGATTTATTGCGTTGCACATTTGTTGGAGTTTATTCGGAACAGGATTTCTACTGGAGCAAATGTATACCTTATTAACCACGATTAATCACACCAATACCATGCCATTAATCACAATTCATAATTTTAATGATTTGACAGCCATAATCTTAATCTATAATACTGATTTTAAGAAAATGTGACAGCTGAAAATTTTCTCGACACTATTAACACATTTTCGCAGTTTGACCCACCCACAATTTGAATAAAATCCCCCAATCAAATGAGAGTACATTTAAGAAGTTACAATTAATCGCACCAATACCATGCGAATATTCTCGATAAATCATTTTAATTGTTTGAATGCCCTGATGTTAATATATATATATATATATATATATATATATATATATATATATATATATATATATATATATATATATATATATATACATATATATACATATATATCTAAGGAAGTCACATAACAGTGACGGCTGTACATTCTTTTGAGGACGTCAATGCGAGTGATCACAATTAATCATTTGAATAGTTTGACAGCTCTAATCTTCATGTATAATGATGATGTCATAGAACACCAACAGCAATAACCATTAATCTGCCACGCTAACCCTCATCCCACTCTGAGGACCGCAGACGATTGGTTGGATGATTTGATGGATGACTGGATAGCCAGTTTATTTACTCTATCTCTCTCTTGCTCTCTTTTAGGTCTCTCTGAGGTGACTGACCTGTCACTCTGGTGCCAGGACAACAGCCTCCACCTGAACGTCAGCAAAACTAAGGAGCTGATTGTGGACTTTAGGCGAGGATTACAACCGAGGACGCACGCGCCCTTGGTTATTAATGGGACTTCTGTTGACAGGGTGAGCAGCTTCAAGTACCTGGGAGTCCACATCACAGAGGATTTAACATGGACTTTACAAACAGACACTCTGGTGAGAAAGGCGAGGCAGCGTCTTTACCCCCTCAGGTATCTGAGGGGGTAAAGACACAAGTCTTTCTACTGTGGAGCAGTGGAGAGCATCCTGACAGTCAACATCACTGCCTGGTTTGGGAACTGTACTGCTCATGACAGGCGGGCCCTGCAGAGGGTGGTGCGTTCAGCTGAATGTATCACTGGAAATACCTCCCCCTCCCTGCAGGGCTTATACACCAGGAGGTGTATTAGCAGAGCCCGCAGGATCATGAAGGATCCTCATCACCCCAACAACGGACTGTTCCAGCTGCTGCGGTCAGGCAAGCACCTCTGCAGTCACACAGCGAGAACAGAGAGACTGAGAGGGAGTTTTTTCCCGTAAGCCATAAGAACTGTCAATGCTGACCTCACCAGGGGTCCTCATTGAGCCATACACATAGGCTTCACTACCTACTGTACTGTATGTAGCATACTGTACCGCATACTGTGTCACTGTTCAGGGTTGTTCGGTAATACCCTATTGCTGCACCGTACTGGTGTATACTGTGCTGTATTATCCCACAAACACTACCTCCCTTTATTCACATGCCACTTTAATGCACATATCTATATACATAAATAGCCTATCCCATATACATAAGTCTATCCCATATACATCAGCCTATTCCCTTTATCTATTCTGTACCCCCACCCTGCAATACCCTTAAGTTCTTATTTTATTTTATTTTATTTTATTCTATATATTTTTATTTTATTCTATAGTATACGACTTACTGCAATACGTTTTAGGAATCAGTTAGTTAGTCAAGTAGAAATTCTTAGGTAACTACTTCAGTCTAGTCATTTCACTGCATATATGTATGAAAGTATGTACTGTATATGTATGTGACGAATAAACCTCTTGAATCTTGAATCTCTTAATCTCTTTCCCTCCCTCCCTCTGAATACGTTCGGCCATTCACAGTGGGTCAAGGGTCTCTGCCCACCAACTCACCCTAGCTGCCCCGTGAATGTTGATCCCACTGTCGTCCCCAGCTTTAATCTGCGCAGATGCTGTCACGTGCAAACTGCCCATGGAGGCGCCCCCTCATGCCCTGCGGGGGGCGCAGCTCTGCTCATCATCTCTAATATGGCTGATGTGCCGGTGGCATTCGCAGGTTAATGTTCCCATCAGCCTCCCTCCCCTCCCCGCCTCCCCCGTTTTAGAGGGTCACGCTCCGCTGTTCCCCGGCGAGGATAAGCATCGCCTCTCCTGCATACACTGCTAAACGAGACACGCGCACACACATGCACATGGATAGGGCGTGCGCTATGGTGTTGACAAGGTTAATCACATGCACACGTTTGGGGCGTAAATAAAACATGCACTCGCGGTGATATAACTAGAGTGATTTATGGAGATGATACGTTTAATAATTTACACCATCATGTGGGGAGGGTGCATCATTATTACAGTAAAGTAATATATATTCATAAGCCCCTGCACACCTAGATTAAAAGGTGTGGCGCGCTGAGCGTGTTTACAGCTCCCCGCGGCGTTTTCACGTCTGCCTATTTTTTGCTTGTTTGACCTTGCGGCCCCTCGCCATGTTTCGCTTCTCACTCTGGGTTTTTGGGGATGTACAGCAGTGTTTTCCAACAACTACTGTGTCGTGAGAGCTTGCCAGGTGTGCCGTGGAAATGTCTTAAATTCCACTTAAATTAATAATGGAAACTACCTCTTGTGTTGCAAGATCAAAATTGCAAGGCTGTATCAAGTCATCTTATCAATCCATATTGTTCCAACCAGAATAGCAATGGAGATATGGTTCTTGACGAGTCACTCAGTGAAGAGAGTCGTTCGATTTTCAAACTCTTCTTCTGTTTGATTCAACTGGTTTAACACACAGTGAAGGAGGGAGGACTTCGAACAATGAACAGGTCAGAAGAGTTGGATCTGCTGTGTTGTGAATGGAATTCTCACAAGAATCATTCAATTCAACATCTAACATTTAATTTTCACAAGAATCCATCCAAATTACTTTTTTTGGTGGGATGCAAAGTAAGTATCTATCACATTCAATTTGAATTATGTCAAATATCCATCCCTTTTTCAAGTCGAACATCCACTCCCTTGCTCACTCTTTCGTCGGAGTGACACTCCCAATTCATATACAAAATATGTTCGTTAATTTCGAATTGTTCGCGGGTCTTGCATCACTATCCATTAGAAGGCCATTATAAGAAACATAGTTCTATATTATTTAATTGTAGAAAGAGTGCTGTCATACAGTATGCTCGGTGAAGGGTTGCAAAAATACTCACCCCCACCCTACCTCCAACCGCCAAAAAGAAAGAACACCCAACAACTTTTCTTCGAGCATTCCGCCTGTTAAATTTCGGGCAGGATGCAGCTCCAACTCCACCCACTGAACTGTTTATTGGATACACCTTTTAAAAGCTGAACTACATTTGCACTAGGTTAATGTATGGTCATGTAACAAGCTTATCGCCCTCTGTGCACTGTCATTGTGGGAGCATGGTCAATTACCTGAGAGGGAGGGAGAGTCCTCCAGCCTCCCCTGCTCGTTGTTTCATCAGCTACCTTTCTCTTTCTCTCTCTCTCTCTACTGGCCTTTTGTACCCCCTTTCTCTTGACAATGAGAAAACAGAACCACCACTGTTTGTTTGCCAACGCCGAGCCGCTCGGGCTCTCTTCTCTCAGCGAGGGCGTTTTTATTCCGAACCCCCCTCTCCTATCACGATGAACCTATATTGTATGTGTAATATATGGTGGGGGTTTGGGGGAATGGCACACAAAGCCAGTGGCTCACAGGTGCGATACCCTATCCTTTATCTCGCGTCCACATAGCGCTGAGGGCCTAAAGCCCTTCATAGGGATTTTCGACCACAGAAATACATTTATACAACAGCCAAATACAAAGCCAGAAAAAAGAGTTTGAGACACGGAGAAAAGCCGTCTGAAGAAAGGTTAACTGGTTGGCGCATTATCGTACGTAAATGATTCATTTACTCGCCGCGAGCTGTCGGCTATCATATTTTTTATCTCTCTGCTTTTACAATGCTCTGCCATAAACGTGGGGAATTTATTTTCGATATCCGTGTATTTATTTGTTCCAGCGAGCCCAAGCTGTATCGACTGTTTTTCCCTCAAGAAGTCCAGAGCAAGTGCCTTTTGCTGCCCAGGAAATTTAAATGAATCCGTTCCTGCCTGAGAGGAGTCGAGGCCAGGAGAGAGCGAGAGAGAGAGAGAGAGAGAGAGATAGAGGGCGAGCGAGAAAGAGTCTGTTCTTCTTCACTTCACCTTCCTCCCGCCCCCACCTTGGCCACTGCAGCCACGAGCTGCGAGCCGCGAGCCGAGTCAGCATATCCAACAGTGTGTGCCGCTCTCTCTTCCTTGTCCTTTCATCCCAGTGCTGGCCTTGACCCCCCACAAGAAATCGGCTCGATGCCTGTTTCACTGGAAACCAATTAAATTGGCATCCCTCCATCAGCTGAGCTAGTATCACAGAACATGTTTCGGCGGATGACGTGAACGCTCCACTATTTCTCCTTCAAAAGCTTCCTGACACAGCTTTACTCTGTGAGACGTCAACCAGCACACAGAGAGAAATATATATATATGTTTTCCTGAGTCCAACAAACTACGACGACACCTCCCTAACACACAACAATTGCTGAATCAGCGTATGTCCATAACGCACACCCTCACAGCGACCAATGCAGTGCTTGGCATGGATGGACTGAAGAAGGTTCAGGTTGAGCTGGATCACTAGCACTGATCCAGCTCAGCTTATTAGAGCGCACACGTTCTGAACTGCCCCTGAACTGCCCCCCTCAACCTGGAATTCTTCCTGGCCTCAGTTTGGTGTTGGGGGCTATATGGTGTGTGGATGGGATGGTTTGCGTATCCACAGCTACTGGTGATTGGGTCAGGGTGGCTGCAAACCAGTTGCTCATTGTTTGGGCTAATGAGCAGCAGGTTAAAACCTCCATCCACCCACACACTCAGGAGAGGAGCACTGTGATGAAATGTTTCATCTGCTCCTGGCTAATTCCACCTAGCCTCCTCTCTGCAATAAACTGATGTCTACGACCCATCGTCGTCTTTGTGTGGCAGGCGGAACTGCCACAATGGGTTTTAACGCATTTAGCATAAGGATCAGTTTACAGTTTGCAATTGGTCAAGAGGCAGCAGGAAGTGATGCTGTGTCCACCAGAGCTTTGAAATCAATAATTCTGAGTTGGTAATGATGCTTGGAGCAAATCTGTTTGTTAGTCAGCTTGTGAGTTCTGTAATCTACAAAATAAATACGTATTTCACAAAATAAAAATCTGTACAAAGGGAACGTTGCTCACCTTTGCAACGGTGTGCACAGGCATACTGGATGATGTCAGGTCTGTTATCTTGGTAAACCAAGATAACATCTTAACATCAATGATCTCCCCTGAAATTCCATTGAGTTCCACTGTGAATGTAACACAGCATTGGTGCTCATTATATTAGCAATCACAGCCTACGGTCGCTGTAATCTCAAAATGACTCTGCACACAACTGTGAAAAAATCCAAGTGCATTTTTTTATATTAAAAAAAGAAAAAGAAAGTGCAATCCCTGATGTGCAATGCGTCAAGATATGTGCAATACATATATTTTATAATGTTTATTGTGTGTACGTGATATGCTCTCTATTTTCTGCGTCCCCTTTTTGCTGCTGGAGCGATATAAATTTCCCCTTTGTTGGACTAATAAAGGTTTTTCTTATCCTATCTCATCTTATCTTATGTTTACTGCATTGATTTTTATTACTATTTGTGAGATTATGTGATTCTGTCCATCAACAGATATTCTGTCAAAAAACCTGCATCTTAATATAAGCAAGCAGCTACAAGGTGAATAAGGCTAATTAAGCATTGTAACTAACTCACCGGAATATACGTTATGCACTGTTAAACCCATTGACTTATGGGTTCATGGATGTGAATGCATAAGCACGACACAAACAATCAGGTAAGAAGTCACAAGTCCACGAGGCTTATTCCAAAAAAACGGGGGAGGCCAGTTTGTGTCAATCTGCAGCGTCACCACTAGATATCACTAAATTCTACTCACTGCACCTTTAAGTCAAGAGTAGTGACTCATTTAGAGTCTGTTTGGAATGGGAGATATGGGAGAGAATGGCAGTGGCTGCTACAGCAGAGAGAATGATCATTGTGTGTGTGTGTGTGTGTGTGTGTGTGTGTGTGTGTGTGTGTGTGTGTGTGTGTGTGTGTGTGTGTGTGTGTGTGTGTGTATGTGTGTGTGTCTGGACACACACACACACACACACACACACCATTTTTTCCCTTTACATTGGCTAGCTAAGGGAATGACACCGTTTACCTGTCACCAGGTGAAACCTTGCATGTCTTTATCTGCCCACCTGACTAGGGATGTGCAGAGAGCCCAGTATTTGTATCTGTATTTTTTGAGGCAGCAAAATTATTTGTATTTGTATTTGTAATCGAATAAAGATGGAAATAGGCTTAACAATACTGTTTTTGGTTTTATTACACTTTTAATTTTAGGATATTAAACACAACAACACTTCTTCAATAAAGTATTAAAATAATAATGAATGCTAAAATGTAATATTGGTATATTGGTAAAAAAAAAATTTTCATAAACCCAGCAATAAACAAATAAAGTATAACCAAATATAAAATTGAAAAGAAAATCATTTGAAAACTAACATTCAGTGCCTAATCCATACTCAAACCAATTAACTAAACTCTAGACTGATTACGCCTATGTGAACATTGTGAACCGCGCCACCACCTGTGTTAATTGGAGGATGTTGACGGTTTTGTTATTTTTTTAAGCATTTATGCATCATAATCTTTTTTTTTTTCATTTTTCTTGTAATTGATAGGGCAGTGTTTACAAATGAAAAGGCAACCACCGAAGGGTGTAGACGTTCTCTGTCAGATGTGGCGTTGGCTTTTCAAGGCCTGTGATTGGTGTGTGTGTGTGTGTGTGTGTGTGTGTGTGTGTGTGTGTGTGTGTGTGTGTGTGTGTGAGACAACACTAGCAATTTGGCTTTTTTTTTTTCTTCCCCAAAACAAATCATTTTTAGAATATTTGTATGAAATAAATATTCGTAAAAACCCACTGTTTGGGCTTTGCTGAATGCCGTATTCAGTTTCAGCTCCACCTCTAGACGTCAGCCTGTCGGCTTTTCGGAGGGGTGTAATGCGGTTTCGTATTTAACCATTTCATTAAGCCAGACGAGTCAGGTCGTTACTAATTCAGGGCCTCAGGTTGTGTGGCCTGGAGAGAGAAAATGAGGCTGATACCCCCCCAGAGGTAAACCACAATGGAAGATGATTAACACCTCCGCCACCTCGAGTTTTGGTTTATGGAGAACAGAAGCTATCAGTGACTGAAGTGCAGCACACTTACCTGAAATTGCAGTTAACTGCTGGAATTAACAGACCCGCTTGATTGTAAGTGTGTTTGCGTGTGTGCGTGTGTGTGTGTGTGTGTGTGTGTGTGTGTGTGTGTGTGTGTGTGTGTGTGTGTGTGTGTGTGTGTGTGTGTGTGTGTGTGTGTGTGTGTGTGTAATGTAATGAAGATGGGGCACTGGAGAGCAAATTGTCATGGCGATGACAGACGGGCGAAGTCGTGACTGTCTCAGAAGGAATAGCTCGTCGGACTTCAAAAGCATCTGTTACCACCTGTTCGCTTCTCCCGGCCAGCCACGACTCAGCTTACTCAGCTCCCCAGATGAGCCCCTCAAAGGTGACACGCACAATATTCATTACATTCATTTCGCCGCCCTGATTTCACATTATATATAAACATATATATTTTTACACACTGTCATCTTGTACAGTATCAGTGCGGTGACCTCGTGGAAAAGAAAGAGAAAGAAAAAAATGTAATTGACCACCCCGATGTTGCTCAGCAGATATGTCCAGGAACTACTGGGAATGCTTTTAAGATAAGATAAGATAAGATAAGATAAACCTTTATTATTTCCACGGAAAATAGAGAGCATATAAAGGTACACACTATAAACAATATAAAATATATATAAAACATAAAAATAAAAAAATCACCATAGATAGGAACCAGAGTATTAAGTGTATTGCAAATATCTTGACACATTGCACATCAGGGATTGCGCATTGAAGTGAGGAAAAGTCCACCACATGGTCTTTCTTAACTGAGCGAGGGCTGAGGGAAATTGTCCTGGCGCTACCCCTAGTTCATTGGAAAATATTGCTTTGGTCAGCCAGGTTTAATGTCGTCCAGCCGTGCAATTCCCCTTCAAGCAAGATCACTCATATATTTTATAGTATCTAAATGGTCTAAACTTGGATCCAGTACTGTGTTGAAGTCGATTAAAAGACTTGCACTCCCAAAAAGCCCACTCATCCACTGCGCAAATCCAAAATGAGGTCTGGACAATTACATCTTAACTCTATAATATCATCCATCAAAAGATACAATTCCTCTTGCAACGAACAAGAGCAAATTATTTTGAATTCAATGACAAATCAGATACATTTCTTGCCAATCAATTGAAACACGATAGAGAAAAAATACTTATTACACCCATCAAAGATCCACAGGGTAGGATAACATACAAGCAAGCATGCAAGACATCAATAACAAATTTAGAGACTTTTATAATAAGCTTCTCACTCATAATGAATCATATATATCAAACATTCACTCATTCCTTGAGGATATAGACCTCCTAAAACTTTCCACAAAGTGGGCTACCACATTAGATCAATCACTTACTCTAGAAGAACTTGGAGGTGTAGTAGCAGAGCCTGCAGGATCATGAAGGATCCTCATCACCCCAACAACGGACTGTTCCAGCTGCTACAGTCAGGCAAGCGCCTCCGCAGTCACACAGCGAGAACAGAGAGACTGAGACAGAGTTTTTTCCCGCAAACCATAAGAACTGTCAATGCTGACCTCACCAGGGGTCCTAACTGAGCCACACACGTGGCTCCACTACCTACTGTACTATATGTAGTATAGTGTACTGCATACTGTGTCATTGTTCAGGGTTGTTCTGTGTTACCGTATTGCTGCACCGTACTGTTGTATACTGTGCTGTATTATCCCAAACACTACCTCACCTCATTCACATGCCACTTTAATGCACATATCTGTATATACATAATTCCATATTACATATACATAAGCATATTCCCTTATTTTATTTTATTTTATTTTATTTTATTTTATTTTATTTTATTTTATATATTTTTATTTTATTCTAAAAGTTTTATTCGACTTACTGTATGACATTTTAGGAATCAGTTAGTTGGTCCAATAGAAAGAAATTCTTCCCTAGGACATATTGTGTGTTATCACCGGGTGCATTGCAATACATTTCACTGCATATATGTATGAAAGTTTGTATAAGTATGTGACGAATAAACCTCTTGAATCTTGAATCTTGAACTCAGGAAAACTCTCTTCTCTATGCCTAACAATAAATCATTCAGATATGATGGCTACCCAGTGGAATTCTAGAAACACTTCTGGCCACTTATATCCCCAATATTAATCAGAATGGGTCCAGAGATTAAGTCAGCCTCCACCATGCCTCCGCACGTGAATACCGCTCTCATTTTGGTTTTGCTGAAACCAATAAGGACTCAACCCTCACCTCCAGTTACAGACCCATGAGCCTTATTAATTGCAATTTAAAGATTATGAGTAAAACACTAACCAACAGAATTGAAAATGTAATTCCATTTATAATTCACCCAGACCAAAGGCTTTGTCAAGCGTAGACAGTCATCCAGCAATATGCGCCTTTTTTTCAGTCTGATCAGCATATCTCAGAGGAACAACTTAAATACTGTTAATGCATCCTCAACACATTTGGCTTTGGCAAGTCACTCATTCAATGGATCCTGTACAACTCTCCATTTGCTTCACCAATGGTCACACTTCCCAGTGTTTCACTCTACAATGCGGCACAAGACAAGGATGTCCGCTCTCCCCTTTACTATTCGCCACCAAAACAGTAATATCATAGGCATACAAACAGAAAACTCTGGTCACAAAATCAGTTTGTATGCAGACGATATCTTGTTGTACGTACGAAACCCAATATCATCCCTACCGGAAGTGTTCAATCTTGTATCTAAATTCTAAGCTATCTCAGACTATTTAATAATACGACTAAAACCATGGTCATACCACTCAGTAAGGGGGACTGCAATGCTGTAACCCATCACATCGGGCAACATTAGATACCTTGGTATTGATATCTCCACCAATCTGTCAGATTTGTTTACCCTTAACTTTACTCCATTGCTCAAATCCATCGAAGAAGACCTCATTCGATGGAACAACCTACCCATCTCACTAATTGGTAGGATAGCAGCAGTGAAAATGAATATACTACAAAAAATAAACTATATATTTTCAAGACCCCAGTGCAACCAACAGTACATTGGTTTGATACCCCAGACTCAATAGTCAATAACAACTTCAGATACTATTATCTAGGTAACCATCTTAAATTTAATTAATAAATAGTTACAAACAGAGCAACAATTGCGCCATGATGGTAACTCCAACATGCAGAATGTTTGGAGTTATCATTATCTGATCTCCCATTTCTTACTGAATCAATAAGGAAACATAATTGCTTTAAAAACCCATTCATCACAATGACTCTGTCAGCCTGGTGGAGATTCCTCAAACTCAGTGGTCACACTCTATCTCCAAACAAATTCACCCCAATTTGGCACAACCCAGATTTTCGTTAAAAACGATCCAATAATCTTCAGGTCTTGGGAAAGACAAGGAATTACTCATCTCGAATCATATTTTTGAAAACAATTTGCTTATATCCCCCCCTTAACACAAAGGTATAATATCGGTGGCCACAGCTTCCTTCAATTCCTCCAACTACAGCAGCCGCTAAAAGTTAAAATCAAATTGACAAACAACATCCTACAACCACCTCCAATGATTGAACATCTTACTCATATCCGTCATTTAAAAAATCCCTTTTGCAGAATATACAAACTTTTATTAAAAACAGATGACACATTAACTTTTACTACAATGGAATGGGAAAGAGACCTTGCTTTTCCCACCGATATCAACCTGTGGAAGCTGATTTGCAACAATTCCTTTTCTATGACACACAATTCCAAAATGCAACTCATCCAATATAAGATTCTGCACAGAGCTCATATCACAGAGCTCAAAACATTTGCTCTCACTGTTCCCTTGATACCAGAGATGACTACTTTCATGCCTCGTGAGAATGGACTCGTGTTTGGGCTCTGCCCACCTATCCTAGCATTCTGGTCAGCGGGTCAGCGCGCAGCTTTTGTAGCCCGCCCAATGGGCAGGATGGGGGTGCTTGAGTGTCCTTCTGCATCCCATGGTAGGCCGGTCATCCCGGGGCTGGTTAGGTGTTTCATCTGGTCCTGTGATCCTGGGGCCTGAACCTGGCCGGGTGTGATCGTGGCCTCCTTCAGTGGGGGATAGAATGCTGTCGTCACACACAGGCTGCCAGGGTACCTGTCCTCTGGCGCTCTTGGTGGGCGGAGCACTCGTCGCTGGGGGGTTGGGCTGTGGGTGGGGGGCCGTCTGCCGCCCTCTGTTCTGTAGTCTGCATGCTCGGCTTCCTGAGACTAGGTTGTGCTCCTCTGGGCCGGGCGTGGGCATTACTCTGCGGGCTTCCGGCTTATTTGGGGGCCCGGGGTTGTCTGTGGCTGCAGGGCAGGGTTCTCGGGGCTTTCCTGCAGCCGTGGGGTGTCTTTGCAACTGGGGAGGGGGGTACTTTGGGGCCCTTACTTGGAGGCCCCACTCCATAATACCGACCTTATACACTAGAACCAATTGGGATTAGTCCTGTACACTCACCAGTGGGCACCTTACACACTAACACACACACACACACACACACACACACACACACACACACACACACACACACACACACACACACACACACACACACACTCACACACACACACACACACATACAGGCGGTCCCACACACACACTCACACACCACCAACACCTGCTTTGAACACATCCCAGCACCCTCCTGGTTGCAATCCTCTCCTTTCCTCCCTCATTTACAGCCATAACTATGACAGGAAGAGACCACATGCCCGATTGCTGTTCCAGTTTTCCTGGACGTGATTAACTCTGGTTTTTAATACATGTGGTTGTCCAATGTTTATATTTCCGTGTCAATGTTTTTTGGTTGTGTATAATTGTCGTTGGTGAATCTCTCCCTCTTTGAGTAGTGATTAGTTGTATACTCTATATGTAGACCCAAACATGGTAAAATAGTTCTCCAAGTGGGATTGGTCTGTATAACAAAGAAATGTGCCCTTGACATCCTACAGTATAGGGCATCCACAAGACAGAGATATTGCAGCAGTTCTTGATGATTTAAGAATTAAGAAAGAGTTGCTTTGCAGGTTGAGAACTTGAACTCCACTTGCAGACTAACTCTGTCCTGTGTTGTATGCCTAGCATGCTGACATCACAAGTTAAAAAAATAAAATTAAATAAAAATAGAGAAAGAAAAGGGATGCAACCAGAAGGGTGCTGGGGTGTGTTCAAAGCAGGTGCAAGAAGAATGATCTTTAATCATCGCACGCTTTAGATGGTTGCTAGTGAAATGAGGCCTTTAACCCATTTTAACCTATCCTGGCTTGTCCTTCCTCTGGGGGCACAGGTAGGAGTAGTGGGCAGCATTCGTGGACACAGGGAGAACATGCAAACTCCACACAGAAAGGCTCCTATTTGGGAGTTAACCCACCTGAGCACGGTGCTCCCATATGCACCCATATGTTAGCCCCCCCGCCGCTGCCTATGCCAGCAGGCCGCCAGATATATGGGCCATCCACCACCCCCAGCACCCCGGGCACCCTCCAGAGAAACGCTACGCAGCGGGAGCAAAGGCCGATAGCTGCCCCCCGCACCCAAACCCACGACCCATAACAAATTGCGGCCCTCCGGGGGTGTGTGGGTGCAAGACCTTCAAGCAAGTCGAGCCCGAATCACTTGCACCCCTCCTGCCACGCAAACCCTGGTCTGGTGGAGTGTTGTTTGGAGTTGGATTTGTGTGCGAGTGTATGTGTTCTAGGTTATTATGATAGGAATACAATTTTTGGGACGGATGAGAAGCACGTCTTTGCAGGAGCGTGAGCAATCGCAGCCGCCCGCCATATCCACCCACATAGCTCACACCCCACCCGTCCCGCAAACCCTCAGCTTATTGTATGGTGTATGTACTGAGAATGAGTTTTGGCACTCGGAGAGAAAGACGAAGTGCAACCAGATCAATGCAGGAAAGCAGCAGGCCGGAGAGCAGGCGCGCCGCTGAGCCCGCCCGCCGCTGATTGGTCCGACTCGAGTCAGGGAGTTTTTTAATGCCTGTCTGTCTTACAGAGGGAATCGGCGCACTAACCCTGACTGTGGGAGTCTCGGCCCACAGCTAAGGGTTTAGTGAGGGAGTCTTTCTGGCCGAGGTTCGCCAACCTGGCCAGAGTTTTATAACAGCTGAGGATTATTATTATAGTAATTTGGATAATAATGATCCTCTCGGCCGCAGGAGGAATGGTGTTCCGTTCTCTGTAAGACGGACAAACATTAAGAAAACTCCCTGCCAGATTCAAGGCAGCTTGGTGGCCGCGGGAAAGGGAACCGTGCTGTCATCTGCAGGTGCTTGAACATGGCCCTTTGTCAGCCATAGGTACTTTTTCTGGAAACATTCTGCAACATTGCGACATTGAACCCCCCCAAAGTCCTGTGTCCTTCCATGAGTCTTCATTCCAGTGAGTGGGTATAAGACAGGTCCCGTACTAATTCCCATCAGACGCTGTATTTTAATGAGGTTCTCGATCTGTCATGCCATACCCCCTCCCTCAGTCGCAAGAATACAGCACACCAACGGATCAGATAACACCCGAAGGGGCCCCTGCTCTACTTCATCATCAGAGGTCATCTCTACTGTGTCTGACTTCCCGGAGGACCCCTAACTCCTTTTACATAATGCCGTTTATCCGCTGTTAAAGGGATTCTGCCGTGAATGTGTTGCATTGACTGGACAGCTTAGGGCAGCAGAGGTAGCCATCGGTGAGAGGCGCCGCCCTGGCACCCAGGGGCTGCTGACTGTCAATCATTGCTGTCATTTCACAGAAGCCGGGGCTATGTCAAGGTTAAATGTAGACACTAGACGGTTCCCTGAAGTCTCCCTGAGACTGGCAGGGAAATGGAGAAAGACTGTATTAAACCCGATTAAAGCCTCAATTGCTCTTGCGAGGAAAATGAAAACAGAGGAGCGGCTGTCAACTGCGACATATTATTGCTGCAAAGGAAATAAGGAAGGAGATGTTATTATGGGGTTTGATAAGTGTGTGAAATATGTGAAGGAAAAAAACGAGGAGATTAGTGAAACTGCATCAATAAAAATGGCCATGGTAGCAATTGGTCCATTTAAAACTGCACAATGCAATTCTAAGGGGCTTGTCCTGTGCTGCTGTACAGGCCACCTGAGTTAATTTCCTCCACTTCTTAGAGAGGAGTGATTGTGTTCCGGAGTTCAAGACAAAAAGTTTAAAGGGTAGAGGTTGCAGAGATAAAGGGAGTGAGTGATGAAACAAGCAAGGAGGTGGAGGAGAAGAGATTTAAAGCGGAGCAGCTGATTGGCCGAGAAAGTAACTTACCTCCTCGGTGGCTGTGTTTGGGTAAGTGTTGTTTTTTAGGTTTTGTTTTGTGTGTTTTGTGTATTTGTGTAAGACATCAAACAAGGCGAGACTTCTTTTAAATATTGTGCTCTTTTCAAATATGTAGCTGTGGATCTGAGATACAAGCGGGATAATGTTTTATTTATAATGTCTGATTTCCATTTTCCCTTTTTTATGACAGAGGCTGATCAGTTTCTCCCTTTTCCTTTCGTCTCCTTTGCTTTCCTCGGAGTGACAGGAACATCAGGGTCTTTGAGGTACCCTCAGAGGTTACACTTCACTTGGATCATACAATGTTAATCCGCTCCGTATAAAATGACTATACAGTAAGTTGACTCACAATTGAGTCCACTGTTGCTATCAACTCCTCCAATGTTCATAGAAAACTGCATCGACTAGCACTTGAGCTACATGAGAATTAAACAGTTAGTGATGGTTAGGATTAGGTATTCCGAATGTTATTTGGAAAAACACAAATAATGCAATGGAAACAGCTCGTTATTAATTTGAAAAAAGTCATGATTGATATGTATGTGCATAGCACGGATGTGTGTGTGTGTGTGTGTGTGTGTGTGTGTGTGTGTATGTGTATGTGTATGTGTGTGTGTGTGTGTGTGTGTGTGTGTGTGTGTGTGTGTGTGTGTGTGTGTGTGTGTGTGTGTGTGTGTGAGATTTGTGGAGTGGGGGATAAATTAGCTCGCAGCTCGAGTATCCAATGACAAGACATAGATTTGGCTGGGGGGCCATAGGGGAGACAATTAGACCATTGGGTTGGGTTTCAGACAGTTCATAAAACTTAGTTAAGTTAAAAATATAAATTGAAAAAGAGAGAGATAAATGAAAAGTACAGTATGAGGATGTGGACATTTATTTCATAATCAATGATATGCCATTATAAAATGAACTTGATGCTTTGAAGGCACAAAATTGCATTGCCAGTGAATATTAGGTTAGGCTTCTATCAGAATACAAATATAGACAGATTATTTATTGAACAGATACAGATAGAGATAATGAGGTCTCTGTACACCTCTAGTTACAGGTTAGGGTTAGGTTTAGGGTTAGGTCTAGGGTGTGGGTAAGGTCAGGATAAGCATAGTGTGTGGGCATTTACCAAATCAAAACTGTATCCAAATGCTCAATATTGTCTCTGTCCAAAGATTTGGACTAGTGTACTACCCAGGACATCTTTGCAGCATTTAAATCCTAACCAATAAAACAAAGCACTTCCAAGACGTATGTTTAAACGCATATAATGCATTAAAAGAAAAGTGTCTATGTATTCAGTATTAATTCTGCCCCAATGTGCATTCAATGCTTGCTGTATTGGGCGGCCCGCTCTCTACTCCACTCAGCATTGCATTAATTACACACACATTACAACACAGTTATATTCCACTCATTCCACACATTTCTAGCTTTAGTTTTTTGTTTTGTTGTTTTTTTCAATGCAGGTCGGGCTTTTACTGTCCTATAGCATAGATCAGACTGGTCCACCGCGTATCTTTAAACTCACAGTCGTCCGGAAAATCCATAATCTCAATTACCTGGTTGTTGCAAATGGCAGCAGCGGAGTGGCCGCCCCTCACAAAAGAGACGGTGATAGGTCCCTGGTGGCTCCTCTGAAAAACGTTATAGGAACGCCCCCCTAATGAATTTCTCGACAAAGAGTTGGGTAGTAATGAACGCGCCAAGATAGGTTGTTGTTAAAGCCCACATGAGGCGAGAAAAGCAATCAGGTGGGTGACAAAGGAAACCTACCATCAAAAGAGCATCGACTGGATAATCAGAAATAAGGTAGGGGGACACAGGCTCATGCTCAAATTAGCGGCAGATCAAAGGTTAGCAATTTAGTGGAGAAACAGCAGTTGCTGCCAATGTCGCCAAGACCTGATTAATGTCTAAATCACGACCCCCTCACCTGTAGCCTTAGGCCCAAGAGCAACGTTAGTCCCCTCAGTATTTCTCTTTAAAGTGACGTGTTGTGTGGAATTCCATCTCCATCGATAATGAAGGGGGGTATTACCACAAATGCTTTAAGATCAGACTAAACCAAACACTCCCCGTACCTATAACCTTCCCTGATACAACTTCCTGCCCGCCGGTGCTCTTCCTCCCCCGTCCATCAGATATGGCAGTATGTAATATTGAGGCGCTCAAGATATCTCGGGAGAAATTTTGTGGCAATCATAGGAGGAAAGCAAAGAAAATCTGAAGGAGCTAAGCCCCTATTTACACCTGCCATTACCATGGATTTTACATCCAGAGAGAGTGGCTGACTGGTATTAATGAGCCTGCAGGGCACTTAGCGTTAAAATTGTTTCACCCACCACCCAGGATGTAACCAGACCTGTCTCTGGTGTTTCCCCTCTCACTGCAGGTCTTAACCAAGAAGATTAAATATATATATTATTATAGATAATACATGCTTTTTATTTGCAATCCGACTCCACACCCACAATGGCCCCGGGGCAGTTGTCAATGGCACATCTATGCGGAGGCCACTGGAACCCTAACTCTATACTGATCGAATCGATCAAGAATCGGAATCTCACAATGTTGCAATTTCTTTGATTGAGTTGTAGTTGCTTTTGATATCACTCCACTTCCTTTTTTGCTTTGCTTTTAAAAACAACCATCATCCCTATGCTTTGATTTCACATTACCACTAATGGGGTTGACCGTCGTCTTTTCCACCTGTGTTCCCCCACGAGTGTAAGATATGCTTTGATAAGCACTTCAGTACATCATGTCCTAAATGTGGAGGCCTTCTCATTAGCTGTTAATTGCCTATAGTGCAACACAGGAGGGGTGGGGCACGAGTGGTCAAGATGTACACAGTTCTATTAAAAATTCAGAACATGCTAATGAAAGCACCCTCCAGTGTTTCCTTAAGTTGCACATTGGTTAGGATGTGTGTTATCAGTCAAATGGCGGGGGAAGCAAGGAATAGGTAGGTATTGCAGATCATTTGTTGGTGTTAGCTCTCACGAACCTTCATTTGATCTCATAATAGGGAAGAAGGGTCATCTAAGCGAGCGTTTGGGCAGCCTTAAACCTTGCCTGCCGAGGGACTCGATGAACGGACTGTTTGTTTGATTGTTTGAAACTATGGGCCATCCGTGGACTAAACCCTCTCAAGAACGGAACTATTGAGGCAATATGCAATTATTTGAAAGAGGCATTTTGTAAAAGGCTTATTGAATAGCGGCACTTACTGAATTATCTCTTATGAACATATTTGTGGCAGGAAAAAAAGCTTTTCTTTGGCCTTGAAAGCAGCCCACAGCTTTCAAAATTGCAAACAATCTGATGGAACAAGCTGCAATTTTTCAGTCCAGGCTTGTCTAACGCTTGGGTATTGAGGCCATTATATCATTTGACAAGATGTACTGACAGACAACAAAACAAAACAAAAATAATAACAGAAATGGTTCAAAATGGCACAGAATGGTGTATACAAAGCTGTTGTGATTGAAGATATGAACAGGTCATATCAAAGTGGCGCAGTGTTATTGATAATGTGTGCAATTTACTGACGCACTGGGTTCCCATTCTAACATATATGTGTATTTCATGTTACAAAGGCAGATTTGCTTATGGTTCAGTTTGGATGCACAATATGATCTTGAAATTTATATATATTTCAATAAATAGATCATTTTGTCAAAATAAGAAGGTATTTTCCTGAAGAAAACTAACATATTCGCATGTTACAGCTACATCTTTTCTCAAAATATCAATATTATTTCCCATAGTTTAGACATAGTGGACTCAACAATAGAAGTGCTTAGTTATGAAAGAGTGTGAGCAGTAGCTTAGCCAATGCAAATCTTCGAGCCTTGGGAAAAGTTCAGAGAAGTGCAGAATATAGCGTTTCCATTGTGGTGATGCATTTGACTTGCAAGTATAAGACAAAATTATGAAGCTTTTAGTAGATACACATATTTAGATGTATCACAGATTGTTATATGATAGGGAACTATATAATCTACATATAAAATATCAAAACTCTGTATCATTTCAAAAATATTAAAAAAAAAACGAATTGACATTAAATGAGTTACGATTCCTTTCCTTCTGTTATTTTACTCAAAAAATGGTTTTAATATTTTGAGACTATTTAAACAAACCTACATCGATTTTGATAGATTGGTTTCTATGATTTTTTTTTTACCAAAAAATTAGTTTTTTCACCCCTTGGTCTGGGCTCCCATGTAAAAATGAGATTCTAGGCAGTTGCCTAGATTGCCTGTGCCAAGGTCCGGTCTTAAAGAAAAGTCCCCATCAAACTGTAAGACCAAAAACCTCAATACAATCAGTTTTGTCCTCAAACTGAACTTCCATTATGCACATATTTGGTGTTGTTGGAAAGACACGCCTTCTTATTTTCCCTTTTCAGTTTGCTAACCTTAATGGTCACTGAACCCCCTAAGATAAATTTGCAATTGACAGAACCTTAGAACAAGTTATGAGATTACAAAAATGTAGAAGTAGAAAAAATATTGAACATAGACAAACCGAAAAAAAACTGCAACAATTTTACTTTGGAACATGCTGCATTACAAAGGCAATAACAGCAAAACACTGCCTATACAACATGCTCAACCAACAGAGCTCAGTCTATAAAGGCTGTAACAGTATAGAGTGGGGGCTGAGGTTTCAGTGGGAGCTGCGGGTTTAAGGGGGGCTGGGGGTTCAGTTGGGGCTGGGGGTTTAGGGGGGACTGGGGCTTCAGTTGTGGCTGGGGGTTTAGGGGACTGGGGATTCAGGAGGTGTGGGTTCAGGGGGGTCGGTCTTGCAGACATTCTCCTCTGGGCGGGTTCTAATCAAATTAACCTCTTACCACACACAAAGAATTTGTTCATGTCAGATGTGGCATAAACAGTTTAATCCATCTACCCGTTTCTGTATTTCAATGTTATTTTCAGTTCTGTTGAGTTGCTTTTTAAAACCATAATGATTTTTAAAGAAGAAGAAGTGTTCCAAACAAAAAATAAATATTTAAGTTGAGGAGCTTTGCAACCTAAGGAAATCAATTGAAGGGGGGAAACAATCTGCCCAACCCTGGCCTGCTCCTTTCCTAACTTTTCATTAGTGATGAATTTGGACACATTGGAAATGGTCTTTCTTTTGCCAGGGTTCGTCAGAGGGAGAAGGGGGATGAAAGTGTCACAGATGACGACTCCCCTTTCCACCAAACTATTCACAGTAGCCCATCTTCTGCCCAGCTGTCAAACCGTACTCCTCCACTCCATCTGCCTGGCAGCGACCACAACAAACAACCTAACCTTGAACAATGATCACAAACAACACAAAACACAAAACACAAAATTAAAGAAAAAATAAAAGAAAGTTCAGCGGGTGAACCCGCGAGGCTGACCACGAGACTGGTGCCTGGAAACAATCAATTACATTCCGGAGAGGTGGAGACTTCCTACAACTTATTTCAACAGTTTGTTTTAATCAGAAGACAAATTAAACACACACAAGTCAACAATAAATCAAGGTTTTATTTTTTGATTTTCCTAGATCTTTTTTTTTTTTTACGAAATAAAATGTATTTTTTATCAAATTTGGCTGGGTGAGCCCAGGCCACCTATTCTCACCCACAGCTGCGTGCCTGATCCCAGGAAACTTCTTCAGTCGAGGTTACTTTTATTTCCCACCATCCACCAGGGGATTAAAGAGCCAGAAATGGGAAAGGAGGGGGGCTTCTCCTTCTATACAGGGGAATGACACGGTGAGGGAAGGCACGACCCTGCCCATAGAAGGCACTGCATGTAAATCCACTGATGATATTGTGGAATCAGAGGAATGGAATCCTTGCATGGGTACACACTGGCCAACATAGTTGCCCTCCCTTAATAGCCCAGCCCCCAAATAATGAATCCCATCAGAATATTCAGTGAGCCACATGACTAGACGGCTTCCCTCTGCAGAAATTTACACCAGGGACCCCGAAGCGTGAAATTCAAAAACCATAGGCACAAGAAATGTGTAAAGAGGACAGAAAAACACAAAATAGTTCATTAGCAATCGCTGCGCTGAATTATCGCTGTCACACCTGTAGCCCATGTCATAATGGTGTGCTAATGTGAGGCACAGCAGCAATCAAATGAGGATTTACAAGAATGGCATATTAATTAAAGCGCGTGTTTGTGTGTCTTTAGTGTGTGTGCAAGCGAGCCGTGCCACTCAGGCGTGCTGCGCCTAACCCTAACATTAACCAAGGGAGTACGAGCATTTAGAGTTGATGTGTTGCCGTGTAGATGCCGTGGTGATATTTTCATTACGAAGAAGTCCCGAGGTATTAAAAGAGTCCACAATTTTGGGGAGAGACAGTGCTATCTCCTTCCATAAATTTAACGTCCTCTCGATATTTTTGTGGTCACACATGATGGAACGTACAGATTGTATCTGCGGACCTCATTGCACAACCTTCCTTCGTAACGCGTTGATCTCCAATTACCTGAAGCGCATGATCAAAAAATTGGTGTGGCACTGTCACAAGCGCCGCAATGACTTAATTTATGGCGCACGCACTAAACTTCACTATGGCTGCAGTGGCTAAAAAGCATGCTTTAGGCGCTCTGTGATATGCACAAACGCGCATTGAAGCCGGCTTTAAAGGACCAATGTTGCTGCACGTTGAGAATGTGTGTCCTTGACCCCTGGAGAGGAGAAACAACAGCAACAAGCCGTCTCTCCGTGGATGAGATTGAAATCGAGAGGGCAAATCCAGTCAGGTGATGGTGTGAAAAGATGGGATCCTGCCTGCCATGTCTGGATACGGTCTGTTAGCTTGTCAGGCTCACTGTGGTTGTGGTGGGGGTCCCTAGTCAGAGCCTTGTTTGGCGAGGCTTACCATGCCTTACCATGACAAAAGAAACGTTTAGGAACCCCTGGACTATAGTACTAGAAAACACCCAAAATCGCACAGTGTATGCACGTGGATGCAAAAGTGGCTTTGCTGAGACACATGTCGGCACAATATTGTTCTGCTGTACTCATTCGTCATGACGGGAACAGAGCAGCTTGTGCATACAATGCGGCACATATTTATATGTGAACACATTCATGCACACATACAAACACACAAAAACAAACACACACACACAGTATATGACATATGCCATACAGAGGAAATGCGCTGACATACACACAGGGATCCTTGCCTGCAAATGAGGGGTAGCATGAGAGCCAAGAGATTCTTTCTGGGGTTTTTTTTTGGGGGGGGGGGGTCTAATCCCTCACTCACACACACATAGGCTACGTGTAGTCAGCGAGGCCAACATCAAAGCAGACAGCAAGCCTCCGCGCTCACTCAGACACAGACACGCAGTTACGTAACGATGGCTAACGAGAGCCGCTCTGGCACAATCAGGCTCTCCCCTCATGCTGGCGCAACAACAGCAGGCTAAGAAGAGATGAAGCACACACAAAAAAAAAAAAAACACGGAACACTGAAGGATAAAAGAAAGAAAAGAAAAACGCTTACACCAGAAGCTTAGTCCAGAGCCAACGTCCAACTTTGGCGTTAGCCGTGTGGGTTTCGGTCAACAGAGCGCAATTCTGGGTTACAGTACATTGGTAACAACTTTTATTCCCGCTGTCTCTATCTAGGCCAAGCATCTCTTCTTATCTGAACTTTTAACCTATATGCTGTTATATAAATTAAATAGATTCAATGAGAAGCCACTTTATTGTGCCCTGTGCAGAGGAAAAAGCATAATCCTGACCATATGAGGTGTTTTATGTCTGAAATATCCCTACAGTACACTATTGTAAAATAATAGCCTGCTAACAACCTGACATAATTTGGTACAACAGGCTGTAAATGCGGAATGCGAACTTCCACTGTTAAGAGTGCAATGCAATGGCCGACCCTCTCTACCCATTGTGGGAAACCTGGAGATTAATTTATCTATTTTTCCAATATCCATGGATGTTCTGAGTTAAGCACCCAGAACGAAGAGATCCTCCAGATCAACGTAACTGCATGTCAGAGAGCCGGGTGGGTGCGCCCAGTGCGAGAGCGCTCTCTAAATCCATTTCCCTGATATTCACCAGGGATTTGGTCTAACATCAGATAACATTTGGGCAGGTGATTTTCGATAGGAAAAACAACCGCCCGTGAATATGCGATCAGAGGGATGTCCTTCTCCCTGTGTTTGTTCGCTTCAGTTGCCCCGCAAATGGCTTGGCAGGAGGATGCGGCGGTTTGGCAGACAGTCGCATGGAATCTGTAGGCCAATTTGGTATGCATAGACGAGCTCTGCCATAACAAAACCCCAAACGCAGGCGTACGCTCGAGGAATTTTGAACCCCATGACAAAATATTACACGGAGCCCCCTTACTCTCAACACCACAGGTGTGCAATACATTGCCACCCAGCCTGACCACCACCATTGCATGACTCTATTCTAGCTACCTTCCCTTAGTTATGCAACCTGATTGTCACGGATGATGAGTATATACCGTATTCACATTATGTACAGTGAGATTCCACATGATTACATCATCACATCATGTTATTTTGCAGATGCTTCTGTCCAAAAGGACTTACAATAAGTATGTGTGTCATGAGTAGTCACACCAACTGAGCATCATAGTCTTTGTCAGCATGGCGTTCAATATGAACAAGAAAGAATTCCCTGAACATCTTTAGGAGGTAGAGGCATCACAGTTGAAACGTGAGTTTTCAGTAAGTTTCAGTAAGTTAAGGGAAGTTTTCTTCTACGTCATTTGAATGGCCGGGGTTAGGGTCCGATCCAATCGAACATCTGTAGGGTGTACTAGAACAAGAAGCCTGATCCATTGGGGCCCCACCTCCCAACTTGCAGGACTTAAAGGATCTGCTGCTAACATCTTGGTGCCAGATACCACAGGACACCTTCAGAGGTCTTGTGGAGTCCATGCCTCGACAGGTCAGAGCTGTTGGGCGACACGAGGGGGGAGCTCGACAACATTTGTGGCTATTAGTGGTGCAAAGGTCAAAAAAGGGTCCATCAAATAAAACTGATGACTTCAACATTCTTAAAACAATTTCCTGTTGCCGTAGGTTCATGAGTGAGAAAGGCAGGCTGATGTTCAGAACTGAGGTTTTTGGTTCATGTTGAGCTTCACTGTCATAGACTAATTTCAACTTTGTACACCTCTAATGGCGCCCCTGGATATAGCAGCATTATAAATTCCTGAACCAGTCCAATATTGTCTTTCGTTGGCAACAATGCTTATTCCAAATTCTTATTACAGTACATGGAAACATTTATGTATGCAGAAAGGCTCCTTCAGTTCATTTGATTTGTATTTTAACAATGTGATTATAGCTTTCCACACAGGCTGTAATTTTTAAATCTATATTCCGGAGCCCCATGACTTAATCCAGACTCAAACCTCCTGCACTGTTTACATTTCAAAGTGAAGCCCTATGCGTGAAGATGCATTTCTCCCGGGAAAATCTCCCAGATATTTGAAAACCTGAAACCTCAGGTGCACGTGTGTCCTGTAAACTAAAAATATTCTGTATCCAAATCATGCAAGCAGGCATATACAGTTAAGGGGCTTGTTTAGGAGCCACACACGTCCGTGGTTTAGTCAAAGGGCTTCTTTGATTTGGCCGAAAGATTTTCTTTTCATCAATAAACAGGATATAGCTAATTTCTTGCAGTACGTTCTAGTTCATCCAATCAGCCGCATCTGGTGAGCTTTTGTTGATTTCTGTATTGCTGCTTATCCATTAGCGCGAGTAGGCAAGAACCCGAGCCAACACGTGATCAAGAAAGCCACGGCTTCACCCGTGCAGGCCCAAAGTTATGGAAAAGCAATCCAACATGATCCATTTCCATGACTTTGGGCAGCACGACTGAAGGCGTGGCTTTCTTGATCACGTGTTGATTTGAGGGGGTTCAAGCCGGTGACATTAAACATAAGCGCATCAATATCACAGCGATTGTTGTGGTTCTGGTAGGCTTGTGCTAT